>NC_051230.1:8526153-8826153 GCF_015220715.1 Pygocentrus nattereri | reverse complement strand
GGACAAAAATGTTTGATAAAGGTGTTTGAGGATCAGACAAAAATTTCAGCCCAGATTATGTTTCTAGTGTAATTTTAATATTCTCAGTACTTCGATAGGGCTGAGAGACACTGTTTTAAGGCTGCAGAACTACAGTTTTTTTTGTCCAGCAGGTGGTGCTAGTGACCAACTGTGGCTCGGAGCTAAAGAGTCACATTTTATGGAGGATGCTTTTTCTGCAGAACAGCACTTTTTTTACCTTGATGTGTGTTATGGTTGGGCAGAATGAGCAGTCATTTTTTTTTTATCTATGTGGTTTTGATTTTCCCCTAAGCATTGCAAATTACTGCCTGCATTATGTTTAGGTGGCTACACAGGTGATATCTATTCGAACTCTAACCTCAAGAACAAAAATGATCTGTTTGAGTACAAGTTCGCTACCGGTCAGTGGACAGAGTGGAAGGTGGAGGGGAGGTAAGGCAGTTTGTTGATGCTGGTGTTTGGTCTGGATATAAAATCTCCCATTAATTTGTAAGATCTCTGCATCTGTGCAAGAGCCTGCAATAGAGTTTCTGCATCTCTACTGTTTCTTGAAAATGTGTATTTCAGGTTAGTAGCAAGGTCTGCCCATGGAGCCACAGTCTATAATGACAAGCTGTGGATTTTTGCTGGCTATGATGGAAATGCAAGGTGAATTTATGAGGCACACTGTCATTAAAAAAGAAAATCTTATTGTGTTTAGTGATGCATTTGCATATCATAGTTCTAAGATTAGAACCAATGTAGTAGATTGTGCAGTTTTTTTCTTAATGTTAACTTTGGAGGCTATGACAGCATAGATGTGATTTGTTTGTGTATTTCCTCCACAGGCTAAATGACATGTGGACCATCAGTCTTCAGGATCGTGAACAGGCTTGCTGGGAAGAGGTGAGTAATGTTTTTGAGGATTTTTAAAATTATTATTATTAAAACTAACTAATGTAAAGTATTTTGCATAAAATTAAATGTCTTGCACATAATATCTTTACTCTGATGGGATTCAAAGTGATTGAAATGAAAGGTAAACTTTACTGCTTGTTCAAAAAACAGGTTTTGTGGGAATTTTCCGTACAGTCTGTGCCAAGTTTTAGAATGGCATTCTGACCCTCTGCTGTCCTACTAAAGAAAAAATAGGCAATTGCCTGCTCTGCTGGGTGATTTTGCCACAAAAATTAAAAACATGCCACCAAAATGTAAAAAAATCACAGAAGCAATCAGTGCTTTTGTGACTAGTTATTTTGTTTTCATAATTTGCAAGCAAACGAGTATTTTAAAGGCCTACCTGATACAGTTTTATGGCCATTCAAGAAAGTGGTCATTTTCCTGCTGTTGCTAAATAGGCCAAGAAGCTCATCTTTTTGCACCCTTGCTAAAGAGAATCAAAGAAATGTTTGATGGAAAATGTTTATGTCCTGTTCTTTTGCCCACCAGATAGAACAGAGTGGTGAGATTCCCCCCTCCTGCTGTAACTTCCCGGTAGCTGTATGTCGGGACAAGATGTTTGTCTTCTCTGGTCAGAGTGGAGCCAAAATCACCAACAACCTTTTCCAGTTTGAGTTTAAAGGTCACATGTGAGTATGCTAAAGATACATTATTTCTGTTGTCATGGAGCGTTTACATGAATTGTGTGGTCTTTTCATTACTACTACTTCTGACAGACTAAAATGTCTAAACATCAATTTTAAGTGCAGGTGACATTGTTTTATGTTCCCTACAGGTGGACCCGCATCCCGACTGAGCACTTACTGAGAGGCTCACCACCTCCACCTCAGAGACGCTATGGCCACACAATGGTAGCGTTCGACCGCCACCTCTACGTGTTTGGGGGAGCAGCCGATAACACTCTGCCCAACGAGCTCCACTGCTATGATGTGGACTCGCAGACCTGGGAGGTGATTCAGCCCAGCACAGATAGTGAGGTAATACTACAAATCAGGGGTGCTCAATATATCAGGGGTTCTCACTGTGTGTCACAAAAGAGAAACTCCATTTAACACATTTTGCATAATCATGACACCTAGAGTTGTTGCACAATCAAGGCACTTCTAGCACATTGTAGGGTACTTTTCAAAATGAAAACAGCAAAATGATTGATTGTTGAGTGCTATTATTACTAGTACTATTAATATTAGTAATCGTGCAATTAGTATATCATTAGTAATATAATCCATTAATTCTTATATTGGTGCATTTCTACCAAAAAATATGTCAGTTGCATTAAACTCCATTAGCCAGTGTTAGAATAAATTCCACGGTCTCTGCTATTTCTATGGGTTTTCCAGAGTGTGACATACCATTTAAAAAAAAAAATGCAGCATTGTCCATACAGCTTAAGTCTCCTAGTGGTTAAGATGAGTTCTGACAGTTCTGAAAAAATATAATATTACGTGCTTTTCCAAGGGTATCTGTGGCTGAAATCTAGAGTGACTTTGCTATAACAACCGAAAACATATTTTTTTTTATCATGCAAAGCATAAGGGGTCACTTAGAACATGGTTTGCAGTCTAAAATTTCTCCACCAACAGCACCCAAGTCGCCATGAACATACACCAGAATCGATATAATCAATACTATGGATAATTTTTTTATTATTTATTTAATTTTATTTATATTTTAACACTTATAATGTTCTTTATGAGATCTGTCACAGAAAAAGTTCCATATCATTTAGAATAATGCGGCACACATATATTCTCAGATGCCTAGTGGGAGACTCTTCCATGCAGCGGCAGTAATCCATGATGCCATGTACATCTTTGGAGGAACAGTTGACAACAATGTTCGCAGTGGAGAGATGTACAGGTTTCAGGTGAGCAGTTTACAGAGCAGTCTACATACAACAGCCATTCTGTTGGTACATGCGCTATATTGCCGGTCCTCTCATAAGAGATTCTATTGCTGACCATTCTTGGCTGTGAAGTGGTATTTGACAGGATGTGAAATTTGCAGGTAATGCTTGATCCAATTAATAAAATCAAATTACCAAGTCATTTGCTAATTTGTAGCTATTTTCTTTAATTATCTTTGAAATTAGCATTGTTGTTCAAACTGTTTTTCCGTTAAATAGACAGAAGCGGGATTTTTTTTTCATTTTATTTTTATTTGTTTTTTATTTTTAATAAGCGGGATTATTTTTTCTTTTCCTTTTCTTAGTTCTCTTGTTATCCAAAATGCACTCTTCATGAAGACTATGGCAAGCTTTGGGAGAACAGACAGTTCTGTGATGTGGAGTTCATCTTAGGAGAGGTTGGTAAAAGTTCATTAAACTTGAAATTCTTTCAAACTCCAGGTCATTTCACAGCATAAAAACGGTGCATCAGTAAAAGTGTGCTTTATTTTTAAGTTATACTTAAATCGAATGAATAGCAGTGTTATTTCTGTTTAATAACATGTTCAATCCATATACTCCTCTCTCTCTCTCTCTCTCTCTCTCTCTCTCTCTCTCTTTCTTTCTTTCTTTCTTTCTTTCTTTCTTTCTCTCTCTCTGTGCTGACTAGAGAGAAGAGAGGGTTCTGGGCCATATTGCCATAGTAACAGCACGCTGCCAATGGTTGCGGAAAAAGATTCTCCAGGCCAGAGATCGACAGAAACAGGTTTGCTAGATTTTGCAAAAATCCTTTTGTCTTATGTAATGGTAGACAACCCACAGTTTTAAACATGTGACTCCTTTGAGCGTTAATTGGATTTGAATAGCATACTAGGTGCAAGTGCAT
This sequence comes from Pygocentrus nattereri, assembly GCF_015220715.1. Classification (NCBI taxonomy): domain Eukaryota; kingdom Metazoa; phylum Chordata; class Actinopteri; order Characiformes; family Serrasalmidae; genus Pygocentrus; species Pygocentrus nattereri. The sequence goes on along the minus strand of NC_051230.1, from coordinate 8,822,422 downwards.
TATAATTAATGCTGCTTAATGCTTATTTAGAAAAGGTTGTTTCACAGTATATGTTCTTGCTGTCTGTAGAAGGGTAAGCAGGAGGCAGGTGAAGATAGCGAGGAGGCTGCAGCGAGCAAACAGAAGGACAGCAAGTCATCAGGAGGCCCTCCTCTGCTGGAGGTTTCCATCAGGGAGGCGGAGGCTCAGCCGTTTGAGGTGCTGATGCAGTTCCTGTACACAGATAAGATCCAGTATCCACGCAGAGGTAGGCTACCACCTGCCACTCTTTGTGAAGTGTGCAAAACGTAGGCCTTCAGCATGTAATGTTCTAGTCATTGATGAAATAGGTTCCACAATAAAGTGTGTGCTAATTTCAGGCCAACACTCTTAAGCTATTTTGAAATGCAAAATCACCCAAAATACCCTTTAGTGTATTTTTTAAAATTTTCTTTACTCCTCAACTTTGTAAATCAGAAGAAATTTATTTAACAGATGTTTTGGATTAATGCATTCCAGAAAAGACATTTTAGTTTGATTTTTTTTTTTTTTTTGTGTTAATATTGCAGATGCAATAGAGAACAAGTAGTATATGGGGCTTAGACCATTAATAGAGACAGGCTTAATATGTACAAAATATGAGAATAAGCTTAATATGTACAAAATCATCGTTGTTAGCTTTTTTAAATTGGGTGGTGGCTGTCCCAAACCCTAACCCTGTAAATTTCTACTTGGAAAAATACCAAAACTTTAAAAAAAATAAATAAATTTTTCAGATTCATCAACTTGTCATCCAGAGTTTAATTAAATCTAATAAAACGAAAATTAAATGTTGTCCTGCGCAAAGTGTTTTAGTCCATCGGTGGAGCCTTGTTTTAGCCACACCACTGCATTTTAGAGCCGGAAATGAGACTGTATCCCCACTTTTAACTGAATTGTTACTTTTGGTTGTGGTTGTGGCTTTTACTGTTTGTAACAGCTGGTTGTAATTGCTAGAAAGATTCAGCCTGAGTACTATTATGAGATACTGGCACTCATAGAAATCCTAATAAATAATAAATAAACACATCACAGAAATTGGTATGACCTCTTCCCTCTTCTCCAACTCTCCTCAGGCCACGTTCAGGATGTCCTGTTGATTATGGATGTGTATAAACTTGCCTTGAGCTTCAAACTGTCCCGCCTGGAGCAGCTGTGTGTGCAGTACATCGAGGCATCGGTCGACCTGCAGAATGTCCTCAGTGTCTGTGAAAATGCTAACAAGCTTCAGCTTGACCAGCTCAAGGTGAGGAAGAGTCAAACTGGTACTGACACGGACCAACCACAAACAAAATCAACCAAGACTGGTTACTGCATTTTAAAGCTAGTTAGAAACTAGTGAGGGGACTTCCAAATGGAGAAGACAAGAATAAAAGGGAGCTTCTGAATTCTGAAAACAATTTAATAGGCACTGTTGTCCTCAAATGACCATCTAAAACTGCACTGCCTGGCATGAATAAACACTGAGGAAAATGAGAAGCTAGTGAGCCCACACTATTTTTCTGTTAAAATTAGCATGTACAGCACTGTGCAAAAGTCCAGACCCACCAAATTTATTTAATTTCCAGTTAAAACAGCCATTAAGTACAATTTGTTCATGTGTCAGTGTCAGGAAAAAAGCAGAAAGCATATATTTAACATAAAAGTAGACAGAAGCCTTAATAAAATCAACTAATGCTCAACTAAATATAGTATGAATTTTTCAGTGTTTGTGTTCTGCTTTTGCCTGTATTACAGCTTCCATGTTTTCAGAAGACTTGCTTTCAGCTGTTCAAACAAATATGCAGGGATGTTTAACCACAATAAAGTTCATTCTTAGAAGCTGGTTGCATTTTCTCCTTTTTGTGATCCAAGTCATTCCAAACACATTTAATGATGTTGAGGTCTGGCTTGATTTTCTTCTGTCCTCTCAGAGATGAAAGCTTTAAGTATTGTTTATGTGACCGTATCAGTTTTGGTGGTTGACCTGGTCTTGCACGGTTGTTCCATCGTCTTTGAATCATTTAATCATTTTTTGAAGTCCAGTTTATGGAATAACTTGTACTTAATGGCCTTCAGGTGTGTAGGAGTATAACAAAACAGCATAGTGTATCGTATTGTTTAATACAAGCCTGTCAATTTAATATGCATAGGAAAAAAGAAAATCTTATTAGATTTAATATCTAATACTGTATACAATTTCTTAGGCCAGAATTGACACAATCACCTAGTTGGTATTAAAACAATTGACAGTCAAGATCCTTTCATCTTTATGTATCTGTATTTGTGTCTTTGCAGGAGCATTGCCTTAACTTTGTGGTGAAGGAGAGCCACTTTAACCAAGTGATTATGACTAAGGAGTTTGAGCACCTTTCTACTCCTCTCATCGTGGAGATAGTAAGGAGAAAACAGCATCCACCTCCCAGAGTCTATTCTGATCAGCCAGTGGATATAGGTACTGTCATACAAACAAGCCACACACTCTTGAACCTAAATATAAGCCAGTAAACAAACATACTGAATTTCACCCAAATTTTCCTAAAGTTAACACCAACCAGCCATTTCATTAAATACGCCTACCTTGCTTCAGCATTCTTCGTCCATTTTATCAGGTCAGTTTACCATATACGTGCACGTTGTTATCCCCCTTTCTTTCCCCCTAGTCAGGCCCACCACAGAGCAGGTATTATTTGGGTGGTAGCTCATTCTCATCAATGCTGTGACAATGACCTGGTGGTGTCATGTTGGTGTGTGTTGCACTGGTAGATCAGAGACATCTTATATGCAGGAGTTCCATAATATTGATATTATAAGTAATAAAATAAAATGGACAGAGAGTGTAGATATAAGACAGTGTATTTAATTAAGTGGCCGGTCAGTGTATAACAATGTATGAAACATTGGTAAGCCTGAGGTATTCAGGTTATTTTTGGAAAACTTTTGAAAATCTTTTTTCTGCTCTTTTTGCTGTCTTGCTATTGCAGTTATCATATTTCTGTGATTTGCCTTTCAGGCACATCTCTAGTGCAGGACATGAAGGCTTATCTGGAAGGGGCAGGGCTTGAATTCTGTGACATAATCCTGTTGTTGGACGGTCATCCTCGACCAGCCCACAAAGCCATACTGGCAGCCCGTTCCAGGTACAACACTTGGTGCAGATAAATGATCGGATTCCACTGGGTAAAAAGTGTCACCACTTAGAAAGATGTGCATATTGTTCAAAAACCTTATATCTCCAAAATGGTAACTTAACATGATAAGGAAAACTGTTTTTAAAATTTAATGAAGATTGAGATGAAGATGAGGTTGAAGGGGTGACGGTGGAAGTAATTTCCTCTGTTGTAGGACATTTTCCTTTTTACCGATAATTTTGAATGAGTAACAGTGATGGTTTACCAATCAGTTGGACTAATTGGTTTAATTACTGTCAGCTATTTTGAGGCAATGTTTCGCTCCTTCATGCCTGAGGATGGTCAGGTGAACATCTCCATAGGAGAGATGGTGCCCAGCAAACAGGCCTTCGAGTCCATGCTGCGCTACATTTACTATGGAGATGTCAACATGCCCCCAGAAGACTCACTGTATCCTTCCAAACAATGGCATAATAGTTCATTTCACCTATTTTTAAAATGTCTTCATGATTTAATTCATAAGATGTAAGTAAAGTCATTCAGAGTTTTTGATGACCAATGCTTTTTCTAGAAAAACACTAACTGACTCACAATTACTTACATTTGTGGTGATTTGAACCAGGGGTCTGCATCGCAACTATGTTTGCTGTTTTATATACTTTTTATTTTATACTATACAAAACCTCCAGTGAACCTACATGTGTTTTCTGAGTATTTATACGTCATGTTGTTGATAGTTAAATAGTGGTTAATTGGAAAAAAATCTGTCTTTGGCATCAAGCACAAAAATTACATCAGAAAAATTACCTAAAAAATCATAACCATTATCTGTGACATTTTGGAAGCATGAAAATCTTCAGACATCTGGTTCCTGTCACACACCCTGGAAAAATTAGGATTGTTCATTAGAGCAGAGCACATCAAACAATTCTAAATGACTTTAACATCTTAATGAGTGACTTATGCAGAAACTTTGAAAAAATCAATGGAATTCCCTTTCTGTAGTACTCACTGTATTGATTGTGTTCATAGTCATGCCACTGCTTGATCAATAATTGTTAAGTAAAGATTGCTTGAGTGACATAAGCCAGTTGAAATAATAAATAAATAAATTCATTAAAACATCAGGGCGACCAATAAATGAGTTGATGATGCATTGGTAGCAAAAGCTGAGAAATTAGAAGAAAATCAATTGTTATTCATTAGTAAATACTTGTTGTTTGTTTAATTACTTTTGGTACAGAAGCAATGGGATTCTTCTCCATTTGTCTATAAGCAATCAAGGTCATTGATTCTGTCCTTAACCTGAGCACAGATACCTGTTTGCAGCACCATATTACTATGGCTTCTCCAACAACAGACTGCAGGCTTATTGCAAGCAGAACCTGGAGATGAATGTTACTGTGGAGAATGTTTTGCAGGTAGGCCTACTGTGGATTGTAGACAACCTTTTTTCCACCTTTATTTTTTTTTTTTTTTTTTAGCCTACAGTAGTTTAGCCATGCCTGTTCATACTGAAGAGCTCATTTACATGTTTTAGTTTCAAAGACACAGCAACAAAAACAGCCTGTTTAATTCTAGGGATAAAGATAAAGAGATGATAGAAAATGTTCAGATGTTCATTAAATTATGACGACTATTGGTACACAATAGCATATATATGTTGTAAGTGGATCTAAGGGAGGTAAAAGATAAAATATAAAACTAATGTAGGTCTGGGCCCTTTTTATAGCTATTTTTTACTGCTAATAATCTTGCAGTGCAATGAGAATAACAAAACAAAGCCTTTTCAGTCATTTCTGTTTTTATTTTTATTTTTTTTAAGTGATCTTAGTTCATGCAAATTATCATCAATACTTTTTTTTTAATTTGCCACATCTAGCTTTTGAGCTTTCTTATAGGGCTCTCTTTTTGGATGAGTCTTTTTAAAAAAAAAATCTTTATTAATCTTTTTATTAGTCTTTTGTCCTTTTTTTCCCCTTAAATAAATAAGAAGAATTGTCCTCTTTTAATTGTCGTCCCCTCTGCATTGTTCTCTGTATTGTTTTCAGATACTTGAAGCAGCTGATAAGACTCAGGCTCTGGACATGAAGAAGCATTGTCTGCATATTATAGTCCACCAGTTTATCAAGGTGGGTGTGCTGCTGACTGGCGTTCTGAGGGTTTGCTGGTTACCTGACCATGGTTAACCCATCTCGTCATCTCCACTGGTTCTAATCAATGCAGTTAGTTTTTTTGATCAACAGAAGGAAATGCCTAACCTTTTAAGGAAATCAGTTCTGTTGGAGATGGCAGTCATTGTGATTGGTGACAGTTCTGATGGCCGTCATTGTGATCAGTGCTGAGGGAAATGTTCTTCTTTGTGGTTCACAATGTGTGTAGTACATAGCGTATAGTATGAGTGTCTGCATGCAGCATGAAACTGCAACTCGTCAAAGCAAAAGTGCCATATTCCAGATTCTTTTTTTATTAGCTTTTTTGGCTCTGTTTTATTTGCTTGTATGTCCATTGCTTGCCCTGCACTCCTGTTTGGCTTGTATTGTTTTGTTTACTGTTTGTTTATTGGTTTTGCTCTCCTCTCCTTCCCCTAAAGGTGTCCAAGCTCCCCAACCTGCGATCGCTCAGCCAGCCCCTGCTGTTGGACATCATAGAGTCTCTGGCATCACACATATCAGATAAACAGTGCGCTGAGATGAGCTCCGACATATAGGCATGTTCTCTTCTCTTCTCTTCTCTTCTCTTCTCTTCTCTTCTCTTCTCTTCTCTTCTCTTCTCTTCTCTCTTTTTCATTTATTCAGCCATCTCATGTAGTATATAATTTATCTTTCCCTTTCCATGCCTGTTCCCCCTGTAGATTATCAGAATGGTCAAATAATGAAGGCTTTGTGTAGACCCTGTGGACACCACAGTATGCACAGATAGGAAGAAGTAGTAATGCTTTGTTGACTGGCATCTCTGTGGCGATAAGTGAGGAATGTACATTACCCATGTGCACCCTATGTAACCAAATCTGTCTGCAATTTACAGTCATATGCAAAAGTTTGAAAACCCCTGGTAAAATTACACGTTATGTAACATGTTATGTAAGAAAATAATTTACATATCTTTGCAGGGAGCAACCTAAACTATGGCATTTTCTGCAAATTCTAGAGCAAATTTGTACTTATTTGCTTATTTAACATATTGGAAAAAATGCCATGTTTTCCAAAAGAACATTTTATTTTTTTCTCCATACTGTACAAACAAACAAATAGTAATAGTGCACAGAAATGTAAAAGTGTGCTGTCTGTAGAGGATGTGTACACTTTGGCATACAACTGTATCTGCGTGGTCTTTATGATTACTTAAGCAAACTACTGGTCTCTCACAAATGCAATATGTTGATTGAGCTCTGTACTAACAGCTTTACAGTACTGGATTCCTAGAAATGAAATGAACATACCTATATTAATCATGACACTTACATGGACAAGGGTATTTGACAAATAAAATAACTGTCACTTAATTTCTGTTTGTACTAATTGTATAGTTAATCGTTTGTATTAAGTTCTCTGTATTGCAGTTAGTACTTTATATCTCTCATTTTTTTATAAACAATGCACCATGTAAATATGAAATATGTAAATCTATTTATTCCTTAACTCTTTGTTGTTTAACCTCTTTTCAGCATCAACAGTAATTGGTTGTAATATCGCTGACTGTAAGCCAAATGACACGTACAGCCTCACAATTCAGTGTTATTGTATCATTTATGTACTGTGACCGCAGAGAAAAAGCTTGATTGCTTCTGTTACCACTGTATGACATGTTTGTTAATAAACCATAAACAGGTTTATTTTGTTGTTTACTTACAGGACCAGTAGAATATCATATATTATTTTCTGAGTGCCTTCATCAGTGGTCATCAATCCTCCTCCTGGAGATCTGCTTTCCTACAATGTTTAGTTTCAACCTGTGGGGAAATGCTGCCTCCTATTTACCCAAAACTGTTGTATCTGATCCAGCTAGTCGGGGACTAAAGATGATAATTAGCCGGAGATTGCTACAGATTGTGATTAGAACAAGACTCTGCAGAAAGGTAGACGTCCAGGACAAGGCTGGTGACCACGGATCTACATGGTGTGTCTTTTAAAGACGTTCTTATGTGCCTATAAACATGTTTAGTAACACTTTATTTGAAATCTACGTAATATATGCCTAAGTATTTAATGATGTATTTATAAGAAGTTCTAAGAAATGTTTGACTATATGTGAATTGCAGATGCTAGGATTCACAAGATGACAAGATGTTTAAAGTGTCATATTGACAAATAGGGCCTTAAACTAGTGATGGGCTTTTCCCAATTCCCAAGTAATGGAACATTACTAACATTAATTAGTTTGCAAGGGAAGTTAATGGGAAAATATTTTTCTCTAAGTAATTCTGGGCCATTTCGATTGGCCCATTCATCATGAAATTTTAACACAGTACAAAAGGTAACTGGAGTTGTCCAATAATACAAAAAAGGGGAAAATGGTGGTTGAAAATAGAGAAATGGATGTTTTCGTGAAACAATGTTGATATATCAGTTTCTTTATAAAAGCTCAGATTCTTGTAATTAGAGACTGACTTTTTCATGTCTCACAGGTCACCATCATGGAAACTGTTCTTTAAAATAATACAACCTCATTTTCAAAACAGTTGGGATGCTGTGCAGAATGTAAATAAAAATAGAATGCAATGATGCATATCATGTAAACCCTATATTTAAATGAAAATACAACATATAAGTAAACACAAATAAATCACAACAAATCAAATGTTGAAACTGAGAAATGAATATTTGAAAAATATATGCCCATTTTGAATTTGATTCAAAACAATGCGTTCAAAAATGTTGGGACGGGGTCATGTTTACCACTGTGTTTCATCACCTCTTATTTTGACAACACTCTGTAAGTGTTTAGGAAGTGTTTAGACACTGCTGTAGTTTTAAAAATAAAATATTTTCTTGTTCTTGCTTAACATAGGATTTCAGCTGCTCAACAGTTTGGGCTGCTATATGTGCAGAATGTGATTTGACACTGTCTTGCTGAAATAATCAAGGCCTTCCAAAGAGACATCATCTGGGTGGCAGCATATGTTGCCAAAACCTGTATATAGTATCATTCAGCATTAATGGTGCCTTCACAGATACGCATGTCACCCATGTGCACTAATGCACCCCTATACCATCAAGACTACAGGCTTTTGAACTGTGCTTCTTGAACTTCTCCATTCGCCTCAGTCCATTTTAAATGAGCTCTGGCCCAGAGAAGGTAGCAGCATTTCCTGTTTATATATGGTTTCTTCTCTGCGTGAGTTTTTACTTGCATTTGTGGATGTGTGTGAGCACATGCAGTTACTTCTAATACAGAATACAAATGTCTGTTTTTAATGCAGTGTCGTCTGAGAGCCCAAAGATCATGGCCAGCCAATACTGGTTTTTGTCCTTGTCTCTTGCATACAGAGATTTCTCCAAATTCTCTGAATCTATTGATAAAATTTACCATAGATGATGAAAAGCAGAGGTTCTTTGCTATTTTATGTTGAGAAACATTATTTTTGAATTCTTGCAATATTTGCTATATACTTTCACAGAGTGGTGAACCCCTCTCCACCTTTATTTCTGCAAGACTCAATCAACAGATGTTTTTTTAGTATTACATTGTTTTTTGTGGCTTCCATCCCAACTTTTTTGGAATGTGTTGTTGGCATCAAATTCATATATTTTTCAAAAACTAACATTTCACAGTTTTAACATTTGATATTGGTTTATACTGTTTTCAAATGAAATATAGGGCTTAAATGATTTGCACATTATGTTTTTATTTACATTTTGCACAGCATCCCAACTTTTTTTGGAAACTTTTTTTGGGGTTGTATAGTAACAGTAGTAACTCACATTTCTTCTACATTTGATGCTATAGGGGAATTTCAAAATGTCTGCATAACTCCTTAAGATGTTATCAAAGTCATTCCGCGTGTTTTGATGTGAAATGGTTAAATGTAGAGAAGCTTAATGAATCTTTGCAGTGGTGCTGATAGCAACCAGGGGACACAAGTCTACAAAATCCAGCCTTTTTATTTACTATCCAAAAATAAAATAGTGGTAAATCTGAAAATATAAGTTCTCTGGGGACTATTTTGCTTTACAACACCATAAACAACTCCATGCACTTCACTGCCAGGAATGCATTATGAAAAGTACATTTAAGTTCTCTCATAACTATTGCAAAAAAAGTCTTAGGCGTCAGTGTATTTATAATCATTTTATATAGTGGCCTTCTGTGAGGTAGTAAACGCTTCAGATGTCTGGTTCCTGTCACCACCACTGCGAACGATTCTGACTCTGGGCTGTTTCTCTGGATTGGTGCATTTCATACTGAACCACTCTTACTTTCTTTACAAATGAATAATTTCATTATGCAGAAACTGTTAAGGATTGGTGGAATTCCCCTTGAAGTACATCCAAGAGAAAGTCATTTTGCAATTGTGTTCTATAGACAGTAACCTAGTTTTATTGGAATAATATTTTAACAAGGGAATCTCTACTTTTACTCAAGTACAGGACTTTTGTGCAGAAATATGAATATTCATACATGTGGGAAAAGTATGTATGGAAATTGTGAGGGCATAACAATCTTCCATAGAGCCCGTATATAGTGTTCTTACATAGGCCACCTGCATAGTTACTTGATACTTCATAAGACAGTTCTAATTTAAATAAAGAGTTCAGTAATTTACTACATAAAGCATGTTTTGCAGTTTCTGGCATAGGCTATTCAGAATTATTCAAGCATTGCATCATTGCCTAGTGTTTATGCACATGTTTTGGTAGTTTTCAAATAAAGTGTTGCTAAAAGTTGGACATATCTGATCAGTGCATACATAAGCTGTCAGGCCTGCAATGAAAAGCATTTACCTGGTTTTGTCAGTTAAACACTGAAAGTACAGTTTTTCTTGGCATACAACTTAAAAAAGTAATTTTGTCCAAGCGATGGCCATCTTTCTACCTCTACCTCTCTGTGATTTCTGCTGACCCTTGGATCGAGGGGATGAAAAGGAAGACAGAATGAATGCAAGGTTTTGGACAGCAGTACAAAGAGTCTCATTTAGTTTAGAGGCAGGCACTGTTAAACCACCCTGCCAGGAAGTGCAACTGGACCTGGGGGGCATTCAGGCCACCCAAAGCCTATGGGCTGCAGTACAGCTTCAGTGTTGGCAATCATCACTTCCATTTAAGCACCAAGAGAGACGGCACAGGGAAATGTGCTTTCCTCAAGTGCTAAAACTGGAACATTTGGAAAGCTATTTAGGTACCTTTGCTGTTTAGTGTCTATATCCTGATTTGACCATTTTAAAAAAGTTTTAAAAAAGTAAAGTTGATGGTGCAATACATAAATCATATATCCAAAAGTATGTGGACACCCATCCTGATTATTGAATTATGATGTTGCAGCCACACGCATTGCTAACAGGTGTATAAAATTAAGCACATAGCCTTGCAATCTCCATATGCAGACATTGGCAGTACAATGGGTCCTAATGAAGAGCTTGGTGACTTTAAACATGGCTTTATCTCACGATGCCATCTTTGTCACAAGTCAGTTTGTGAAATTTCTGTCCTGTTGGTTCTGGCTCTATTACTGTAAAATAGAAATGTCTAGAAGCAACAGCTCAACCATGAAGTGGTAGACCACGCAAACCCAGAGCAAAATGTACAATGCCAAGCAGCAGCTGGAGTGGTGTAAAGCCGCCACTGGACTCTGGATAAATCATTTACATTTACAGCATTTAGCAGACACTCTTATCCAGAGCGACTTACAAGAAGTGCTTTGTCTATCTAGAGAATGTATCTTTGCTAGTTACCAATAGGTTAGAGATAAAGACAGTCCTGAGCTCAGATACTGCTAGAAACAAAAGTCACTGTTGATACCCAGAGAAAAGGAACAGAGTTGAACACAGAGCAACGCAATACAATACATAAGTGCAGTACAATACAATACAATCAGTACTAAATTCAGTGCTCATTTAAGTGCTGCATAAAGAGATGTATCTTCAGTCTGCGTTCGGAGACACAGAGAGACTCCGCTGTACGGACAGCCAGTGGTTCATTCCACCACTTGGGTGGCAGTACAGAGGAAAGTCTTAATGCTTGCCTTCCACTTGCTTCCCCTTGAAGGATGGCGGGTCAAACCAGGCTGTACTTGAAGCTCAAAGGGCTCGTGGTACAGTTCGAGATTTCACCATTGCCATAAAGTAGGTAGGGGCTGGTCCATTTTTGGCTTTGTATGCAAGCATTAGGGTTATAAATCTGATGCGTGCAGCTCCAGTGACGGGAGCATAGCAGTGGGGTGACCTGGCCAAACTTGGGGAGATTGAAGATGAGCCGTGTTGCCGCATTCTGGATGAGTTGCAGAGGCTTGATGGTCTGCATGCGAAGACCAGCCAAGAGAGAGTTGCAGTAGTCAAACCTTGAGATGACTAGAGACAAAGCGTACAGGAGAAAGCTGCGTGACTGAGTTAGGGATGAGTAGCAGCTCAATCTTGCTAGGATTGAGCTTTAGGTGGTGAATCACACTTCACTATGAATGATAAATCTGGCTTGGCAGATGCCAGCAGAACGCTACCTATCAGCATGCAAAGTGCTAACAGTAAAGTTTGGTGGAGGAGGGATAATGGTCTGGGGCAGTTTTTCGGGGTTTAAGGTGATCCCCTTAGTTCCAGTGAATGGTAATGTTAATGCTACAACATACAAAGGCATTTTATATGTTTCCAGCTTTGTGACAGCAGTTCAGAGCTTTGCTGTTTCATCTTGGCTGTACCATATTAATCCTCTTGGTTTTGCAATGGGGTATCAAGCCCATATGGGTGCTATGTATAGATGTCCACATAATTTTGGCCATGTTGTATATATGTAAAGTAAGCTGCAAAAATGTCCAATTTGTGTTCATTCTACAGTTTATCTCTGCTTGTCCACGATGGAGTTTTAAGGAAGGATTCTACCAGGACTGTTGTTTGAATGATTAACAATATAGAGCAGCTAATCAGAGGTTCATTTACATACCTCAGTCTTAAAGGCCCAGTGAAACAACCACTGTTTTCAGTGAAGGTACACACACTGGTGATGTTCAGTTTCTCGGCGCATCACAGCGCACCACTCAGTATTTTTCTGAAAAAAAAAAAAGGTTCTTAAGGGGTCTTAAATGGTTCTTTAGTAAAGCCAGTGTTTTTATATAAAATCAAATTCAAACAACCTTCAAAAGATTTGAAATTATAAATGGTTCTTTGTATATCCAAATAGTTCTTCTTTGTAATGAAAACCCAGTTGTCTATGGTTCTTCAATAGAGTCTTTTAGAATAATGCTATTTAGCACCAAAAAGGTTGTTATGTGTCAAAGAAGTGGCTACAAGGGATAAAGATTTTTTGGAAGATAGTCGTGCAGAAATGAATTATGAAACACAAACACAAACACAAACACAAAAACACAAAAGAAGTGGCTACAAGGGATAAAGATTGTTTGGAAGATAGTCGTGCAGAAATGAATTATGAAACACAAAAGTTATAAGTGGACTAGGGAAAACTAAAATGCAAGAAAAGTTCGAATATGTGCCCTTTAATACCAAACTGCACCCTCAAATATTTGCAATTTAGAAGGTGACTCAAATCAAGACCGGTAGACCTCTAAGGATACATTTTGATGATTTACCTGTCTATACATGTTATAACTAGAATCTCAGTGTTTGTAAAGGAGCCATTCTTCCTATTTAGAGACAGTCTAATCAAGATTAAGAGACCCTTATTAGTCCCATAACGGGGAAATTTCACCTCTGCATTTAACCCATCTGTGAAGTGAAACACCACATACACACTAGTGAACACACACACACACACACACACACACACACACACACACACACACACTAGGGGGCAGTGAGCATACTTGCCCAGAGCAGTGTGCAGCCCAATCCGCTGCAGCCGGGGAGCAGTTGGGGGTTAGGTGTCTTGCTCAAGGACACCTCAGTCATGTGCTCTCGGTTCTGGGGATCAAACCGGTGACCTTCCTGTCACAAGGCTGGTTCCCTAACCTCCAGCCCATGACTGCCCCCTAAAGGTGTTTACTAAATGTCATACACTAGTTTAAAATAGTTAATAAGCAAGAAGCTGTTGTTTTTTTTATTTATTTATTTATTTTATAAGACTGATTTTATGTAGTGGGCAAATATTCTAGAAGTATTCTAAAAAAGTGTAAAAAGTAACTCTACAATCAAAATGGTAACTTTACAGGAGAAGGAAAAAACATATTATATTTTTAATGTTAGTCAATGGAACTAGAATTTTTTTCAAGTCTTTTTTGGTCATTTCTTTTGGTTCATTCTTCATGAAATTTACACACAATGTAAAGAGCAACAGGAATGATACATTATGTAAATTAAATGACAAAAATGGAGATGCGATGTGGAAAAGTTTGTGCAATGCTGGGCGAATAATGTGCCAAAAAATGTTACATACGTTTTGCACAGACCATGTGCCAGTTTTATATTTTTGTTCTCTGTGTGCTAAAGTCAACAAATAAACAGTATTTGTGCAATTAAGTGTGCAGAAGTGTTTATTTTCACTTAGAAAACATACAAAGCATGTCATTTGACCAGGGGTGCTCAAACTTGAATAAGAGGGACCCCCCTCTTACAAAGACTGCCCTCTTTAGTGACAAAGAGTGATCACAAAAACTGACTGAAAGAAACCTTCAACCTGGCTCTGGTTTATTTTGATAAAGAACAGAATTGGCAGATAAAGGGGCTTCTGTTGTTGGGAAATGAACACAAATCAGTAGTTACTCCTGATTCTCCAGCAGTGTGTGTGAATGGAAACGGCCTCTGCTTGCACATCTTATCCTTGACCTTTACCCACTCATATTACCCTTCACCCTCCTTCAGATTCAATTACCTCAGATTTGTGCAAGATAAGACCACACAATGAACCTCTCTATGTGAAAGGGGAAAATGATATGGCAAGGTCATTTAAATTAGTTTCACTTAAATGAGACTTTAAACAGCAATACATCTGATTTTAAAAAAATGGTTAGTTGTAGAGAAACGTACCAAGTCAGAGTTCTTTGCAGTGGTGGTGATGAGAACCAGGGGCACAAATATAGCCACTTTATCTCAAAACTATTGTAAAACAATGTCTCAGTCATTAGACAGCATATCCGTAACTATATACATGCAAGATATTGTACTTTTAAAGTCTTTAAAGCTTCCAACGTCTGGTTTCTATCACAAAGCATTGGTCAAATTCCCCTGCAAGAAAGAATAGGTTATGTTAGACTAAACCAAAGCAAATTAGTGACCATGGTTCGAGCCAAAACAGTGCCATGCAGATGTCTTGTGGTGAGACCATTTTAGATGTAACTGCTTTACATCAACTGAATTCAAGCTTAGCCTTTTTTAAATGCAAATACATTGTTCACCGCATTGTCTGCAAATGCATTAAATGCAAATCCACATGCCTGAACATGCATTATGCATAAGAGGGTAGAGAAGGATGTACAAATCACATCGTCAAGGACAAACCATGAGGAAGGATGAGTTCAGGCCTATTTGTGTGGGCAGGTTGTCTGAAATCCATTAACAGATCCATTTCTACAGGGCTTTAGAGATAACTAATTCAAGTGACAAATGTATTAGGGCTCCTAATTCTGCTAGCCATGTCCCTGGAGACCTTTGACCACACAAATAATTTAAATAGCTTGAAGTGGCAACTTGTGCTTGAACACCGTCATTCTCTGGAAGTGTAATAAGGCCACGAATGGAACTCATTCAGAACTCTTCACTTGGAGTTTCTCTCTGAAGCTCTCCTGCCCTCTCTTTGTGCTGCTTGTGCCTTCATCCTCGACCTGATCATGTTTCGCCCCTGCGGAGGCTCCTCGCACTGGACTCAAAACTGGACCATATCTGATTTCCCCTCTTTTAAAAAGCCCTTATTGTCCTCTACGATGATATTCATCACGTTGAGCGAACAGAACGGCTCTTGTGGAGGGAGGGACGAATGCTTAGGGATTATCCGGAGGTGAACGAGTGCTTTGGTTATTAAAGAAGTTGACCATGAGGAGCCGACCTGGGTTGGGCTAGGCTGGGCCTGTTGGGGCTTTGGGGTAGGAGGGACAGTTTGGAGGACTGTATTGTCAGTCTGAGGTGGACAGATCCAAGAAGCGAGGAACTAGGGGAGCGCAAGGATGGTGCTGCTGACCGCCAAGATCATGCAGAGGGCATCGCTCTTTGTGTCTTTTGGAGGTTTGGTCACAACGTTTGTCACCACTTTCTTGCCACTGTGGAAAACAATGAACTCGGACTTAAACGAAATGGAGAATTGGTATGAGGGTCTCTGGCACACTTGCATCTTTACAGAAGAAGTGGGCCTGCACTGTAAAGCCTTCGAATCTTTGTTAGCCTTGCCACCGGTCACCCTAGCATCACGGATACTCATGTGTCTGTCCATTGCCACTGGTTTTCTAGGAGTGGCAGCTGCCTTTTTTGGGCTGGAGGGTGTGGAGATCGGACAAGGCCGTGAGAAAACAAAGCGGGCACTCCTCATCCTCGGCGGTGTGCTGATTTGGGTCTCAGGGGTCACTACATTAGCTCCGGTCTCTCTGATTGCCTACATGATGGTGGTAGAATTCTGGGATGAATCTCTGCCGGACGTGATGCCACGCTGGGAATATGGAGAGGCCATGTTCTCCGCCTGGTTCTCTGGACTTCTACTGGTGATCGGAGGATCCTTCATCTTCGTGGCTGTGTGTATGGGTGACCACGAAACCAAACAGCAAAACAAAGTACTCTCACAAGCTCAGGGACAGCAACCTAGAGCTCGGAACTACCTAAAAACTGAGATTTTATAGTTTTATCACAATTAGTGCGTGTAATGCATGATGCAATGATGCAAAACAATAGTCTTTTTTAAAAAACTGCAAAAAGCTGCATTTTTATGCTGCATATTGCTTCCTTTTAACGATTTGTGAGCCATATTTGTCACAGCTAATTAAACCTAAGAAAATAGCTGTACTTTTACCTGCCTTTTTATTTTGTCAGTACTGCTTAATTTTGAAGCCATATTTGTCATATTCCCTAATTAAAGGAAAAAGCTGTATATTTGCCTACTTTCTTAGGATCACAGTCTTGCTTTCTTTTAAATGTGAACTTATTTATTTATTTACCCTATAACAAGGTCATTCAGAGTGGTTTGGTGCGCTCAGTTCTAGAGAAACATGAGTCGGAATTGTTCAGTAGGAACGAAATGTCCAAAGCGTTTAATGCCGCTAACAGCTCTTTCACAAAAGTGAAAACTGATTACACTGCCTGACGGCTGAAACTTGCTTTATGATAGTTTGGGAACAGATTTTGGCCTGAATTGTATAGATGTTTTCAATCTATTCATAAATGTACACGCAGGGCACTGTAAGACAAATTAGTCCCCAAACAAGGCTTTTGCCCAGATTTAGCACTATTTTACTATTTTCAACATTACATGTGCAAACTCAGAAAATGTGTAGCTTCAATGGTCATTTTTCATAGTTAATGAAATGTCCATAATTGTGGTGGTTCCTACCATCACCACTGTAAAAAGTCAGTAAGTTCATCTGTAATTAATAACTTTACGTGGAACCACTCTGAATGTCTTTGTTTACATCTTGCAGCTGTAGCCAATCATTTATTTGTGGGCCTGTTTTTAAAGCCCAATCGAGATTTACGTGCTAAGCACATTTGTCATTTATAGAGTTTGAGTGTTGTCCCAAAAAGTGCTTAGACAATCTCAATGGCCAGGTTGTGTTTAGGAGATGAAACAGTTTTAAAATGTGCCACAGTGTGAATTTCTTGCTGTGCAAGCTTTTTGAAACGCTCTGTTTCTGACACTTAGCCAGAACCTATTCATCAGCTGTAGAAGCCTCTGAAATGTCTTCCTTCATCAATCTGCAGCACCTTCAGACGTCTCTCCATTATGGTTTGTCTTGCTGATTGTCTGACAGCAAGAAGGAATATGAGTGCGATTTCTTGAACTCTGAGTCAGAAAATTCCTCAGACACTTTAAAAGCACCTGCCGAGAAAACCGAAAACCAGTATCAGCTGGAATGAATGTTCTTGTCTATGCCGTCCAGCTTGCTCTGGATGAAAATGATAAGTCTTTGATTCAAATAGCAGATTGGGGCTGATCTTCACAGCAGTAGCTTTTATGCTAAATTAGTAAGAACAAGATAATTATCAGGACACCCAGATACACCCAGAGGTTTCATTTAGCACATTGTGTATCACTGGCTTACCAAAGTCCAGGAAATTAGTATATGAAATTACTCAAATCATGGCCCCAAATATGGTAAAATGAAATGCATTTTTTTAAGTAATAGACAATCAAAAGCTGCCATTTTACATGCTTTGGTAGAAATGTCAATATTCATAAATACCGTCCAATGCTATACAGTCATAGAGCACCCTTCATTTCGTTGTTGTCAGAAGAAAACCTTGTATCTCCAAAATGGTAACTCTACAGGAGAAGGAAAAAACCTACTTTGTTTTAAATGTAAGTCAATGGAAACAGAGTTATTTACAAGTCATTTTGGGTCATTTCTTTTGGTCCATTCTTCATTAAATTTACACACAATGTAAAGAGTATCAGGCTTTTTCAAATGATGTCACAACTGAAAAACTGGAGATACAAGGTTTTCCCCTGACAACAGCGATTTATTCTTATATACGAGTCAAAACTGCTATAAAGTACAGGTGATTAATTTCAATGTCAGGAATAAAAGCAGAAAACTCTTTTTTCCTTAACAGAAAGCTACACACAAGCTTCAACAGCTAAATATAATATGAAGGTTATCAAGTGTTTAGTGTGTCCACTTCTTTACCTTTATTACAGGTTATCGCTTTCAGTTTTTCAAAGAAATCCGCCAGGATATTTTTCCACACCTGTAAAGTTCAGTCTTAGAGGTTGGTCGCATTTTCTGTTTCTCATGATCCAAATAATCCCAAACACATTCAGTGATGTTGAGGTCTGGACACTGGAGTGGTCAATTCACTGTTTAGAGAACACCAACAGTTTCTTTGTTTCTTTGTCTCCTTTTCTCAGTAAAGCTTATAGACAGCTATCCTTCCAAACTTATTGTGTGAAGATGTCTTCTTACAGTGGAAGGATGGAAAGAAACACATTTGAATTTGGAATCTAAATTTTCTTTTGACTTTCCCTTTGTCTAAGCAAGTGGCTTACCTTCTATCTGTTCTCATCAGAATCTCATTATCTCCCGATAAATGAACAACTTGTACTTAAAGGCCAGTTTGACTAGAAATGAAATATCTAAAGAGTGGTCTCTGACTCTTCCACAGCACTGTATGATATTCATTTTTTCTTAAAAGTCTCATTTAAATGGGAATTTTATACCTGTAACAGGTCTGTTACATTCATTCTTTTGAAGAATGAAAACCGTGTGATCACAGCTGGTTAAAGCAGCAGGAACAGCAGAATCTGAAATACCTCCATTCAAAATTTTAACTGGAGTTATCACATAGTGCACTTTTTTCTCAGCAGTTGCAGCCCTTATGAATACCTTTATATCACCATTATATCGCACCCTTTTTCTTCAAAATGTCTTTTTAATAGACGTTTGTACTTACTATTCCCGCAAATAATGTGATATTGTAGCATATGACTGTGTTTGAATCAGCTGTCTGGAAGCAAAGCGGATATTTGTCAGAACCCTTCGGCGCAGGTGTTTCAGAGTGGGGGCGAGTGTGTGTTCGTGAGGGGACTGAAAAATTCTTTAATGGACGTTTTGGCTGCTGTGAGAGGGACACCGAAACTACGCTCAAAAGGAAAAGAGGGAGAAAGATAGCACAGTTAAGTAACAGTGAATGTCTCTTTTTTCCTAGTTTGGATAGGTAGGGGGGGGGATAACTCTGGTGATGTGATAGAGAGAGAGAGAGAGAGAGAGAGAGAGAGAGAGTATCAGGACGTCTAGTGTTGCCACAGGTTCCAGGGTCACTAAAGACAAGTAAAGCACAGGTGTGCATTTGGTTTACAATTAGAGCTTAATCTCAACCTTTAGAGCCACCACTGCACAAAAAGTAGGACATTGATCCACTTACAGTGTGGGAGCGAGGACGGTTTGTGCCTGATGGTGAAGCAGCTGTACAGCTGTTTGTAACGGTAACTGTTTGTTAGGCTTTTCATCAGTAAAGTGAAAATTTACAGCCCATTTGCTGCATTACAGGTGTTTGGCTTGGTATTCATTACATATCGCTAATGTCAGCACAAAACCTTGTATCTCCAATTTTGGCATTTTTCAGTTTTTTGAAATGATTTAAAAATGCCTGTTGATTTTTGCATTGTCTATAAATTTTATGATGAACGGACCAAAAGAAATGACCAAAAATGACATAGAAAAAAGTCTGGTTCCATTGACTTACATTGAAAGTAAAGAAGGTTTTTCCCTTCTCCTGTAAAGTTGTAATTTGGGAGATTGGTTTTGTTCTGACAGCAGCGATATACTGATATTATTCATCGTGGCCCCAGGAATTGGAGACCAGTTGTAATTAATCAAAATGAACATTACTAATTTCTTAAATGGTACCGTGATTTTGTGTTTATTCTTGTGTACTTCTTTTTTTAATAAATCCCTGTACATATGCCATAATAAACATAAATATTGTCAGTTATGAAAAAATCTAACTGTTCCCTTATAATAGAGTACTGGGCAAAAGTTAGAGATCACATTTCATTTATTTTATTTCCACAAGTACAAGTTACTCATTTTTCAGCATTGGTAAAAACAAACAAACAAACAAACAAAGATTGCATCGTTTTTCTTCTTTTTTTCTCTAATTTCCTTATCACAGTAATAGCTACACATCCTTTCAGACCCATAGTGTTGAGCTGTCTTCTCACAGGACACCTGTGGATGTTTTCAGATTTGAAGTAAGAGTGGAGCTTGATTTTCTCCTCTCTCTCAAAGATGAAAGCTTAAAGTGCTGTTTATCTGATGGGGGCAGTTTTGGTTTAGGAGTTTTAGGAGTCTCATTTTCTCTGATCTTAGAAATATGTACTGAAAAACAAATAAGTTGTACTTAAAGGCTGTTTTGACTGGAAATGCCCTACATGAAGGGTATGTTTCACATGGCACAGTACTGTTCTCTTTCTGAATATTTTGGAAGTAAAAATTGCAATTTGGAATTTCTTCGCCAATTTCACTTGAAGGGTCACCCAGGTCTCAAAAGAAGGAATCCGCTATTTGAAAGCAATGTCAGGCCAATCTGAGAGGACATATGAGCTTATTTTACTGCTGAATTCCTCGTACTGATTATTAACCTCTTCAACTCCTTAAGACCACCGGTGGGTCCAAAACACAGTTCGTCATATTTTTCATAACTTTCATATTTCATAAGCTACATTCAGAAGCTGGGCGTCGTATGAAGCTGTAACTCTTCTTTCCAGTCAAATAGATGGTGATGTGATTTTAAACCCTTATAATAAAAGAAGCTGAACTTGGTTTGTCCATCTGAATGTACGAGACCAAATTGGAAGGCAAATTATTCAGTAGCTGTTTGAAATAAATGAAAATTACAATTTTATTTATTTATTTATTTAATTTATTTATTATAAGTTCCCCTCAAATGAACAGTAAATGTGTTTTATGATCACACATATTGCTATATGCTTACAATTTACTGCTGAAAGCCAAAAAACTCTTTATATTATTTTATAAAAATAATGTTTACAGAGCAGATCACTGAAAAGACGCCATCTGTTTATAGTTTATAGCCCAGATTTGTGGGGAAACGGGTCGACCCTTAGTAGAAAAAAAAATGGTAAGTTCAGCTTCTTTTATTATAAGGGTTTAAAATTACATCACCATCAATTTACTGGAAAGAAGAGTTACAGCCTCATACGACGCCCACCTTCTGAATGTAGCTTATGAAATATGAAAGTTAGGAAGAATATGGTGAAGTGCGTTTTGGAACCACCGGTGGTCTCAAAGGTTAAAGGGAATCACTGTTTTCTTAATGATGAGTGATGCAAAAGTTACACACAGGGATTCCTAATGGCTGTATGATGCAGCTGCATAATGCATGCTGGGCACTGTAGTAAGACACCACTGACAAAATCATGAATTCTGTCAAATCAAGGCTGAGGGATGTAATGCTGTGCTATGGAATGCTATAAGTCAACACATCACATTAAACTCTAGTTTTAGGCCAGAATGCCTGTCTAAATGGACACATGGGTTTGTTATTAAAATAAAATACTATGATTAGTATATGACATCTGATTAACGGTTTGACTGTACAGACAACAGGACTGAAGGTGGAAAACATTTCTTTGCAAATTGATTTTTACAATTTTTTTAACAAACTTTACAATTGATTTGTTAAATGTAAGGAATGCTCTGTAAACAGTTTAAATTAAAATTATATATGAACATAAAATGAACATAAAACATTGTCAGTCACTTGTCAGAAAAACAAACTCATAACATTTCTGGCATGCTGAAGTGTTTTAATCTCCCTTTTTGAAGCTTTATTAAGCTGCCAAGTCCATGTGCCATAATAGCTGCATCGATAGCCATGAATTATTTTCACTTATTGACAGTCTTGACAGGGGGGTTAACTGGAGGAAGTGCTCCATTGCAGGGTACCAGCATTAACATGCAGGAGCTGATAAAGGCAATACATTATTCATTGCTGCACTTCTCTGCTTTAATATTTGTTTATGGCCCTCGTTTCTTGCTGTATTGGCTGCGATGGCGAGTGATGCAGTAAACAGAACCATCGAGTGATTGAATTAAAGCGAGAGACGCAGTATCTTTGTCCTTTTGTCCTTGAAGAGAAGATCAGTCCACTGCTGTCCATCATTGCTTCGTCTGCCTGAGCTGGTAGAACTGCTGAATTCAGCATGGTGCAATTGTTATCACTGCCACTAGAAGGTGCCATCAACATGGGTCACTATTGTAATTGACTGTATTACTGTGATTAATCAATGCAACAGGACTTGTCCACCACACCTGTTATAGTAGAGAATATTTCTACTTTTTGCATCATTCAGAAGATTCATGCAGGAAGATGATCCAGGCATTTTTTTATTCAAGATTTTGTTTTATCTATACAGTCATTTACTCTCATATACTGTATTTGTCTGTATTTAAGTATATTTGTGGCTAAACTGAATGAGCAATGTAACAATATACTATGGAAAGATTTACCTGCATGTCTCTGTGATAGGTTCCGGAAAAACGCAGTCAACAATGAATTTTTATGATTGCAGTAGAGTCCGCTGCTGTCATTATGTCATACATTTATTTCTATGGCTTGATAAGTTTCTCATTCATAAATGAGAGGTAGCAATAAACCACCTTTGAATTTCCATAATATTGGATTGTATGCCACAACTTCAAAGAGCCCATGTCCTACATTTTATGTCTTATTTATTTGGCATTATTCATTTTTACATAACCAACGCTCTTTCATCTCCTACAACTGAAAAGGAGCACATTTCCACATTTATTTTAATTCTGTGTAATTAAATCATGCAGATGCAAGTCATAAATTCATTTTTCAAGAACATTATTGCAATAAATTGTTATCAATACACCGCCTGATGTCTGAGACATCATCTCATGATAGTTTTGAGAAGGTTTTGCTTTTTTCTCAAATGCATTCATGACAGAGAAATATTTTTTTCAGATTTATCACTATTTTATCAAATATTAAAACATGAAAACTCTGAAGACACATTGAGGCTCATTGGTCGTTTTGGATTGTAAATGAACTGCCTGTATTTGCACTGTAAACACTGACCCTGGTACCTGTCACCACCACTGTAAAGAAATCTGACTCGGTAAGTTTCTCTACAATGAACCACTTCACATCAAACAACTCTGGATGACTTTGTTTACATCTCAATGATTTGAAAAATGTTGAAAAATAGGTGGAATTCTCTTTTTATATAGGGTATTTGTTTGATTTTAAGGCCAATATATATGTAAATGACATCTGATCGGCTGCCGTGTATTGCGTCTCGTTTAAAAAGCAGATCGGCCTGAAACACTTCTTACAACACTGTGAATGGGCGGAGCTACACTGCTGTAGGCCAAACAGGCAGATTTACTCCTTTATTTTTAAAAATGTGAGGTCATCTAAGGGTCATTTGATACGCATAAATGATAAGGCAATGCAGGGTACGAGAACATTGGCTCCCTTGGTCCTGTTCATTGACCTTCACTTCAGCAGTAGTGTCATTTCAGGGTAGTAGTTGTTTTAAGCACTAATTTGGAAAGATTTCATTTGAAAAACATGCTTTTCCTCAGTATTTAGGAGATCTAGAGGACGTTTTGCTGCATTTAGTCCATCAAGGTGATGCTCCCTATGGCTGCACGTTTGCCTGCTTCAGGTGTGCTTACTTCAGTAAACGAGTGTCACCTGTTTATGTTGTGACATCTTTGTGTTCACTGGGTCATTCATACTTGTGTCAATTTTCCTTTGACCTTGAGTCTAGCCACCAGCATGGACAGCTTCTCTGACCTGAGCTGACCCTGCCTCTTCTGATGACGTTATCAAAAAAGATCTGAAGAGAGGGTCAACGAAAAACAAAAACACATCCTTTTTTCCACTCATTGTTCCCCTAAATGTCTTCTAGAGGAACTCAATGAATTGGAATGTGCTCTGAATTCCCACATGGCATTTCGGTGAGCTCTCATGAATATTGGAGCCACTGGTGTCTTTTCCTGATGGCATTAGCAGAAGGCCCGCAGTATGGAGTCACCCACTGCTGTGATAAACTCTTTCCAATGCTGTCCTTGGAGACATCCAGATGGTCATCATTTTCACTCTTTCCCAGCTTTCAACACACCCAACTTTTTCTATTGTAAGTCCACTCTCTGCGGTTGAAGTGTGTCTATACTGTCATGAGACAATCAAACAAGCATGTAGCATCTAGAAAATTGTCCTAGTGCTTTTCAGTCTTTTCTATGTTTGTGTTTTTTTTATGATACAGCACTTAATAAAGCTTTTTACAAGGGGAGCTGCAGGTTTATTATCTCTTATCTCTGGGTGTGCCTCTTTCAAGTCTCAGTTCAGGTGTTTCCTCCTGACGCTCTTATACAGTTTTTCCTTTCGAGTCTGTGTCCATCTCAGTATTTCTAGCTCATGCTCTTAAGGAGTTTGCCATTCAGCTTCTATGCTCCTCTCAGTGGTTTATTCTTGTGCTATCAGGGAGTTTTCTTTTTGAGTCTTTGTTCCTGTTAGTGTGTTCCTCATGTTCTAGGGAGATGTTTCCAGAGTAAGGATTCCATGGTCCAGTGCTACTGTCTCTTTGTTTGTGCACATGAATATAAACTCTTGAACTCTTGCATCTTTTGAATCTGTTAGAGAATGCTCTTACAGAGTTTTTCCCTTTGAGTCTTGGTTCCTCTTAGAGATTCTGTTTCTTTCTGACGCTCTTGGAAAGCTGCTCCTTTTGAGTCTTGGTTCCTTTTAGTTATTCTTCCTCATGCTCTTGTGCTTTTAGAGAGTTTCTCCTTCTGAGCCTTGGTTTCTCTCAGTGTTAGCTCCTCATGCTCTTAGTTTTTCCTTTTGAGTCTTGGTTCCTTTCAATGTTTCTTCCTCATGCTCTTATAGTTTTTTTCCATTGAGTCTTGTTTCCTCTTTGGGTTTCTTTCTCATGCTGTTAGAGAGTTTTCCCCCCATTTGAGTTCTACTCAATATTTCGTCTTGATGCTCTTAGGTAGTTTTTTTAGTCTTGGCTCCTCCCAGAGTTTTTTTTACCCATTCCCCATTCTCACCTTTCCTGTCACTGCCACCCTTGGCTTGTCATAAAGAGTCTGCACCTAAATTTCTTCCAAAATTTCTCTCAGATACTTTGGGGCAATGGCTGTTGTTAAAAGGCCAATATTAATTTAATCATTTGGGGTCTAAGGGCGTAAATTCACCTTTAAAGACCCTTGCATATAACACGATACTCATATGTTTCATGTCAAAGTGCTTCATAATGTTTGTCACTGCTTTCATCTTCATGTTGTGATTTCTCTGAGTTCACTGGGTCACTCATACTAGTGTCAACTATTCTTTGACCTTGAGCGTGGCCACCTGCATCGACAGCTTATCTGACCTGAGCTGACCTCTCCTTCTCTGATGACATGTTAACACAGCAGGATCTAAAGAGGCGTTATGTCCATCACTACTTTCCAAAAGGGCTCCAGCAACTTGCGTGACTGTAAACTTTCTGCACGCCATTTTGTACGTGTCTCTGATGTCAATTGACTGAAGAATGTCTTCTGATATGATAGTGATTTCCTGAGTGTCCATTGGTCAGCTTCACACAAAATCCACCAACTACACACAGGGAGAGGCAGACGACGTGTATCCCAGCCCCTCTTCACAGGCTCATAACTCCAGATGTGAGTCACGTATGATCTTGTGATAAGATGGAATCAAAAGATACAGGAAATGCTCAAAGACAGAGATGCACTTGTAAACACCGAGTTAGATGCATGGGCAAGTTCATGGGCCCCAAAAGGTTAAATGAATTGAATTGAACTAATGTGAGCTGAACGTAATTGAACTCAACCTGTACCGAAAAAAAACCCCAAGACTGAATACCTGGTTGAGTTGTGCTGGCAGGTGGGACAGGGCAAGGACTCGTACCCTCTTATTTGTAGAACTCTACCAGTGATCCTACATATGAAAGGGTAGGCAGACACACAGTCAGACAGAGACATGAGTGTAGTACGACAGGCAAGCAGGCCGCGGTAGGGGTGCAAAGCTGTTCTTTGATCAGGCTTTACTGACAAGTCAGGCCCAGGGCATGTGAAAGCAAAGCTGAGACAGCAAGACAGAGAGTCTGTACACTAAATACGCACTCATTTATACATGCACCACAGTTCAGAATCGATAATATAAAACCACTTTTGGTTCAGATAAATGTAAAAATTATTCTAGCACTCTAATAATCCAACTTTGCAGGTTTCATATCATTAGCAGGAAGGTGTAAAAAAAAAACAGAAGCTCAGTTCTCAGAGTACTAAATGGATTTAACGACTTCTTATGGTTCAAAAACACTTCAAATACTTGAGGAAAAAGGAAAAGCAATGACCTTAGTATCTAGTGTTTATTTTAAATAAAGTATACATTAAATAATGCTACTGTTCAAAACAAACAAACAAACAAACACAAAACATGTATCTCCAAAATGGTAACTTTACAGGATAAGGCAAAAACGTTCTTAGCTCTAAATGTAGGTTAACAGATCAAGATTTTTTCCAAGTAACTTTAGATAATTTCTATTGGTCCATTCATTGTGAAATGTTCGCATAATGTAAAGGATGATGTGGAAGAAAAATGAAAAAATGATTCATATGAACAGTGATCCCACATTTAGCAGCAGTAGTGAAGACAGACAGAGAGAGAGTAAGAGCGAAAGAGACAGAGAGAGAGAGAGAGAGAGAGAGAGAGAGAGAGAGAAGACAGAGAGAGTGAGAGGAAAAAGAGAAATAATGTGACTGAGATAAAGTAGTGAGCTGAGAGGAGGAGGGGTGAAGCGGAGAAAGGAGGAGGGCAAAGAGAGTGCTGAGCAGAGGGAGAGAGGGAGGGAGGGGAGAAAGTGGAGCTCTGGGAGAATTCATGCTGTGTTAGCATCCCCCGAGCAACTCCATCAATACTGCATACAGCTGAACTGCTGGCAAAAGACCTGCTACTGCAGCCCACAAGCTCAGCTAGAGAGAGAGAGAGAGAGAGAGAGAGAGAGAGAGGAAGAGAGAGAGAGAGTGAGAGAGGGGGTGCGCAAAGGCAAAGGACGAGTGTAGAAGGAATAAGCAGTAGCAATAGAGACTAGAAGAGAGTAAGCCAGCACTTCTTACTGTCGCTTCTGCCTTCTGCCGACTGCTGCTGCTTTGTGTGTGTGTGTGTGTGTGTGAGAGAGAGAGAGAGAGAGAGAGAGAGAGAGAAACAGAGAGCGAGAGAGAGCGTCTGTGTGCTTGTGAGGCTTACAGTAGGACTGTGCCTCTATCCCGGGTTACTGCAGTAAAAGCGTTGTAGGACAGAATACAGCACTCCAGGAGACTGGAGACTTTGCGCTAGAATGCTGCGTCCTTCTGCAAAATTAGTCATCCGCTGAACACACCTGCTTCACACGGAGGTCAGGTGAGTACTGCTCAGTACCTGTCTTGGCTCAGGCAGATTACACAGGGTCAGGTTCAACCTGGGGAGGGAGTGGGGGGGGGTTCTGTGGCTTAACCACTTAAACTTTAAGTACGCTATTTAGTTATTTTAACAATAACAATACCACAATGTTTTTGGTTCCCATTAAGCTGCCCAATTGGTTTCTATTGTAAGAGGTTTTCGAGTTTTGAGTCATTTCTGTTCTTTTCTAAGTGTTGCACTTCTGTTGTCTGTGCTAATTGATCATATGCTACACATACAGCAGACAGATTAAGTTGAACAAAGCCTGGAGTATTACTTTAATCTTAAGCCTTAAAACGCAGTAACTACTATGAATTGTTCAGTAACTCCTATATATTGTTTTGCAATTGTTTAGCAACTACATCATTACAGGGTTATGAGTGTGAGGAACTGAATTGTGGACCTCCTGACAGGTCTTGAGAGTTTAAGGGGTTAAGTGGAGCTGATGAACTTTCTGGAGTACGAACGCTCTGCAGCAAATGCAAATGTGCGAGCTACAGTGGAGCTGCGGGGTCGGGTGGAGGGGTTGTCAGCTCTTTTGGGGGTACTTGGGCACCCTAGCGGATTGCAGTGTACAGATTTGTAGCAGAGGAACAGCAGAGGCTGCAGACTGACAGGGCTGGATCTCTCTCTCTCTCTCTCTCTCTCTCTCTTTAGCTTTATCAGCATTACTGTAACAGCTATAACACTGCCATCCAAAGCCTTTTCACCTGAGCAGGTTCAATAAAAATATTAGCACTTATATCTAACCAGGATCATATAAACAGCAATAAACATTATGATTGATCTCTATAATAATAATGTAAATCTCTTTCTGTGATTACACACCTCACCACCATGCATCTCTTTTTCTCCTGTTTATAGTTTCATTTTCCCTTACATCCTCATTATGGCAGTCTTTCTCTCTGTCTCTCTCACTAGTGATCAATGACGACTCTGATAAAGAACGGAAAAACTTTCTCAGCTTTTTGTTTGCTTCAATCTGTCAGAATTGATTTAACTCTCTCTCGGTCCTCCCTGTCTCCCGCACTCTCTGTCCCACACACACACGCACACACACATGCACTGACATTTTGCACAAAGTAGGTCTAATATTTGAAATATCTGTGTTGACAGAGGTACTGTTTATGCATGTCATTGCAGTAAGCAAAGCTCTTTTGGTTACTGCAGTACACCCCCCCTCCAACCCCCTGCCCCTGCCCCATCAACAGAGCTCAGGCTGGATGTATGCATGATGGATGAAAAACTGGAACGTATATGATGGTCTTTTTGTTACTAAGACAATGTTTAATTACGTTGTCCACTGAAACGGCAGAAATGCCCAGGCTCTCAGAAACAGTGCTGCACTGTGGGACTGTAGTAAACCCATATTTTACTAGAGCATATGGGCACGTGCTCTGTGCCATAACCCTGCAGTGTACTACAGCTTAGACTCTGAATTCCACAACAAGATCAACTCTGAACTCCAGTACCCTTATACTTATGGCCAAAAAGAGACTGACGTGCAGTTACACTCCCATTCAGCTGGTTTCACCCAGAAGACGGGGAAATCAAGTGCCATCAGTCATGACTGGTCCCAACAAATGTAATAGTTTAAAGTGTATATAACAGATATTACAGTTTTTATTTAACTTTTTTCCAACAAAATACTTAACACAAAATTACAAAACCAATGACAGACAGACTGTTTTTGGTGCTATAAAGAACCATTTTCAAAAAGGTTCTATATAGAACCACGTACAACATATTCTCCATCAGTCTGAAGAACAATTTCACCAAGCAAAAAAACCTTTCAAGCATGAAATGGTTCTGTATAGAACTCATGGTTCTAAATAGAACATTGCCTTTCCTGAAGAACCCTTGAGCGGATAAAAGTTTACAAATGCACAATTAATTGAAAATGGTCTGAAAAATCCCGGAAACCTGCCTTATAAATAAGTAAGAGTATAATGGCACTGAAGCCATACAGAGGAAAGTGTGTCCAGCCTTTTACATTTACTGCATTTGGCTGACGCTCTTATCCAGAGCGACTTACAGTTTGATCATTTTACACAGGTAGGCCAAGGTGGTGTTAGGAGTCTTGCCCAAGGAACCTTATTGGTGTAGTGTAGGGCGCTTGCCCTTGTGGGGGATTGAACCCCAGTCTACAGCGTAGAAGGCAGAGGTGTTGACCACTACACTAACCAACCTTTTCACCATTGCTGACCTTGGCTGATGATGGCCAGACTAATAGCTTAGCCTGTTATACTAACGTCTCCCTCTCAGTTCAAATTCAAACTTTAACCGAAAGTTAACGGATCATCGCAAGCACAATCCAACGGACACTGACACGGCGACTGGTGAAGGAAAAGTGTCTTTCTTTATGTTGTTTTTATTAATACTATCAGGATGTAGTACTATTATCTTAATGAAGTCATTCTGATTAACCTCAGCTCATAGTAATTTATCATGGCTCAAGTTATTAACTTGACTCCATATCCGTTTAGTCAGTCGGGATAGCTAACAGTAATATTAGCTGATGCCCACTGTCCAAAGCTAACACTGCCAGAGCCGGTTCATGAGGAGCCTGGCCACTTCCTATTCCCCCATTATATCAAAGACAGGATTGCTAAACAGCACTGGCGCCCGCGATTGAGTCCTCAATGAATGGGAGTAAATGCAATTAAACGGCTAAAAACTAAAAGTTGATGATGATATTCAGTGTTCAGGAAATTACCGCATTCTTTAAATTAAAATGTTTATGCATTTCTAAACTATAATTTTGCTCAAATGCTCTATATCAACCCATTCATTTAGGACTCACTCAGGAGCGCCCTCTAGTGTTTGAGAAACCTGGAAGACATTGCAGAGTGTAATTCTCCCTACAAGTTCTCTGACACTTCTCCGTAATGAGCCGTTTTAGTAGTTTGTATGTTTAGACAAACACTGATCGTACTGTATGTGTTACATGATTGTCATTGTTTCACACAAATCACTCAACATTTCATGCTTTTTTTATCACTGGTCATAGTGAAATGTATCTGTGCGTGGAATCAGAGCTTTCATGACCTACCGTGTATCCTAAGGCTATATAAAAGATGCATGAGGCTTTCTTTATTGCTGATAGGTAAACACATCACAATTATTGATTTGATTATTCAGAGCAGCCGGTGGGACGCTTATAACACACTATAAAATAGAAGCCATGGGACAATTAATAACTGCCCGCTGGCCGCATTTGGCCCCGGCGCTGGACTTTGGACAACAAAGTTGTAGAACCTGTGCGACAAAAGAATTATATATGAATCAGTATCGCCTACACTTCCACCTCATTACTCACAATCTAATCAGATTTCTTTTCAAAGAATTCAGTCAAACAGAAACTGAAGACAAATCTGAACGTGACGTTACATTAATTAGCCAAATTTTATGAAGAAAACTGTATCAGACCATATTTACCATATCCCAGCCTTAAGGCTGTGAAGCCATATACTTCAAAAATAGTGGGAAAAAATATATAGTTGACCCCTATGGGTGATCAGACTGGGAACACTGATTTGTTCAAATCATCTTGCAAATGAGTTCATTTTAGAGCTAACTTTGACCTTATTTTATTTTTGCTGAGTGTCATTTAAGCAATGCCTTACCCTGCCATTCATCCAGATTCTGAAAGTGTAAAAAGGAAACCACATTTTCAAAGATCAATACCGAAAAAAGTAAAGTGTCAATGTTGCTGTTAATGCTATTAGTGCAGTGCAAATCAATGTATTTTACCTCCAGCTTTTACAGCACATTAAATACATTCTCCTCTGGCTAGATCCACAGAGTGCAGTGCAGGATGGGGCTAACCATTTCTGAAAGGTCATGTAGGTCAGTGCCCTGTGCATTTCTGTGGACTAAACATGCTCAAACTATCCGAAAGCTTGACCCCTATTTCTTCTTCATGCTTTGTCAGCAGAGGAGATGTAGTTTTCTAAAAAGTGCTTTGTTGTGGCTGACACTTGCTTATCTCATCTAGATCTGCATGAGAGGCCTAATGATTAACCAAAGGCCATTTTTGTGTGCAGGAAAGGTGAGGGTGAAGTTCCAATAATCAACACGTTGCTTTGACACTTCTGGAAAGGAATAGGGAAAACGTACAGGAGCACAAACCCCTCAGGACAGTAACCTGGTAAAGTCCAACATATTTCATCTAGCGATTAAATAGATTCAAATATTATTAATCCTTAGAAAACATCATGTATGGCACTCTAGCTAGCTACAACATTTAGAGAGGTGACTGGTCACATAAAAATACTTGTTAAATGGGCTTGGAGAAGTCTTAAAATGCATCAGCTACTGTGTCATACTGCAGCTTTGATCCCTTCACTACTGGCTGATACACCTTTATGCCCTGAGACTCTTCAGCATCTCTCAGATTCCTGCAGTGCCTGAAGACCAGCAACTTTTGATGGGATTTCAAGTTTCCTTTGAACTCTTGAGTCACTTGTGTCAGTCAGAGTCCATTTCAGCTGATAAACCGAGTGTGTGTATGTGTACATGTGAGAGCTGGTGTGTTGAGCCGTGTGAGTCCAGGGGAACTCTCTGTGAAACGTGAGCTTTCCTGGAAGGCAGCTCAGGGACACTGGACGAAATCTGAGGTATGTCAGAATTGGTAGCGTAAGCTTACAGAAGGTGATGCTTATACATTTAAGTGTTTTGTGGTCATGCCGTTGCTTCAGCAGAGGAAGGGCGTGCAGGCAGGGCAAACTATGCCAGTGGCTGGGATATGGCACTACAGAAGACAGAAGTGATAAACTGCTTTCGCTGGCCATTTCTCCGGAGCTCTACTTTTATCTAAATTGGTTCAGATGGCGAAACAGTGCTGATGTTTAGGAGGAGAGTTCTCTAAGTTGGCCGTGCAGTCTTTGGCAGTATTAGACACTTCTCTGACTTAGGCATGCTTCTCAGAGAAGTATAGACACTAGAGTGTCTGGTGGTTATTGCTTTCTTTTTTTTCAGTTGGTTGAAATATTTCTCATTAGATCTTACATATTACTGGATAACTGAATAAAAAGCCTGATGTTTACCCTTTAAGAGCCTTAGATGAAAGATGTGGAATTGGAAGCGTGGGTGCTAAACTTTCACTTGATGCCACATTTATATTCATAAGTAGAAAAGGATATATTTTTTTATGATTTAAAATGGAAGAAAAGTTGCTGTTGTGTGTGTAGTCTTGTTTGTGGAAAGCGATACAAAATCTCTGCCATGTTTTGGACATTTTTTCCACGATGCCTTGTGGAATCGGATCCCTGGAGGAAACAGAAGATATTTCCTCATTCCTGGATTGGTACTGACATAATGTTCCCTTATGAACTGAGTCACCACTTGTGATGTAACATTAAGTTTAACCAGTGATAACAAGCACTAACACAGGCTGACAAGGCACGTCATGGGGTGCCATGCACCTGCATTCCAGTTCTTTTGTAAGAAAGATTATGTGTTTGGGGACGGGCCTTCCAGCAAGCAGGCTAGTGACTAGATCTGCGTCATATGCTGTGAAGCCTGGAAATCTTCTTAACCTACTTTGGGTTGGAATAGAGAAATTTGCAGCAAATTAGTTAAGCAGTGGATTACAAATATAAGTGAAATCTGGCATAATGTTTGCACGCCAGGAATACTTAGCTCTAACATAGTCCACTCAATTACATTGTTGGCTGTTTGTTTCCAACATGAGGTGTTTAGTAAGGCTTGCATTTGATTATCAGCATGTTTTGCTTAGTTTTCATGCATGACCCAAAAACCATACTATTATGTGAAGAACGTGTAGGAACAGATTCACAGTTGCTATGGAGATTGTCATAAATTGTGCAGGGATAACAGAAGTGGCCCCCTTCTGCCAAAACAACCAGGCTTATGATTTTTTAGCCCTTTGTATTAGATGCTCCATTTTGGTAAACACATCAGGTTTTTTAGAGTATGTGAGTTTTTCCATGCAGCTGATTGTATGCAGCTCCAACATAAGAACAAGTGAGTTTTACACAAGACAGTAATGTGTATGAGCACAACCACAACCTTTTGACACAGTGCTAGTGAATAAAACCCACCACAAACCAGTAGCATATAGCAAGTAGAAGTGAAGAACTGGCACACATGACAAGAACAAAACATTACAGTGAAACAGAAGACGTAGCCCCGTAAACAATACCAGACTGCAAACATGTTGACTTATTTCACAGTATTAAACTTGAATGGGGACTTGCTACAGGCAGCGTTAAAGTTTCAGATGCCTCCGAACTTTCGCCGTGGGCTTGTTTCCATTCCTGTGCACTCCGTGGGACGCACTGGACCTCTCCCTCATTAAGGGGGACTATTGTTCTTTCCACTCACCACTTCAAGGACCTTTGGGTGTGATGTGAATATCAATTGATCCTTTTGGTGGAGCCCCTGAAAAGCTGTTTAAGCATTTAAACACAGGGCTTGAGCTCGACATCACAACTTGTGGTTTATTATATGCTATTTATATTACAGGTAATCATATCATCTAGGATTTAAATGTAGTAGCTGGGTTATTAGTGTTATTTGATTACACACAGACTTACAAGTGACTGTGATATTACGTTAACTGATTACATATTAGCTCATTTCCAGTACAAATGTGTTATTTTCACCAAATTCCAAGATACTCTATCTTAGACAGACCTAATGCTGGCATTCTGATTAGCTTAGGTGAGTTTATTTGGTTGCAGTCGTCTAGTAGTTACTTGTTTTTTGAGCTTGCATCTTCTGTCTATCAGTCACTGTGTGTGGCATGCTAGCGATAAAAAACCTTGAGAAAACAGCAGCCATTGAACATTGAGCCATCTCATTATGTAATCAGTGCAAAGTTTCAGGGCACTTTAGGGTTTATAATGATTGTTCTGGCGTAGCTGAACTCCTTACAGTAGAGAATGACTAATAGCTTGTGTGCTTGTTGGGATTGGATTTGGGTAGCTGAACTATTCCTGGCCCTGGACAGATTCTCTGATGTCTATCTTCTTCTTCTTTCGGCTGCTCCCTTTAGGGGTCGCCACAGCGGATCATCTGCCTCCATCTTGCCCTATCCATTGCCTCCTCTACTTTCACGCCAACCATCTCCATGTCCACCTTCACTACATCCATAAACCTTCTCTGAGGTCTACCTCTTCTCCTTCTACCCGGCAGCTCCATCTCCAACATTCTTTGACCAATATATCCACGATTCCTCCTCAACACATGTCCAAACCATCTCAACCTGGCCTCTCTGGCTTTATCTCCAAACTGCTCCACCTTCACTGTCCCTCTGATCTGCTCATTTCTAATCTTGTCCATCCTTGCCACTCCCAACGAAAATCTCAGCATCTTCATCTCCGCCACCTCCAGCTCAGCCTCCTGTCTTTTAGACAGAGCCACAGTCTCCAAACCATACATCATAGCAGGACGCACTACTGTAGATTCTCTGATGTCTATAGAACCATTTATACCCCAGTTAGTGGCATCGCCATGGATATAATAACCTATTATTATTTATGTGTTTCCAAAGACAGTGCTTAAGATGGCAAACATGTTCCAACATTGAGCAAGTTCTGTCTGTTTACTGAAATGAGCAAGTTTGGAGGCCAGACAGGGAGTATTTAATCAATGTGGTTGGCCATAAACCCTAAATGGCCCTGAGCAGCTCTAAGCTGTCTTGTTCTCTTTTTGACTCCTGCAAGTCCTTTTCCAAAAATTTGGGATGCAGTGCAAAATGAAAATGTACAGATATGCAAATCATTTTAACCCATTATTTAATTGAAAACAGTATAAAGACAACCTATCAAATGTTGAAACTCAGAAATGTTATTAGCTTTTGAGTTAATGCCAGCAACACATTTAAAAAAAAGTTGGAACAAGGGCAGCAAAAGACTAATAAAGTTAAATAATGGGTCCACAATATAGGAATACAATTACAGAATGAACCCCATTCATCATTCATCAGCACAGGACCAGTGTTGACCAGAAATTATTTGACTGGTGGACCATTCTTTGCTCAGAAGTGCTGGAGGATGGCTTACATAAATCCTGCATCAACAGATGGGTTACAGTCTTCAACTGTACATCAGCATGGTGGAGTTGCAAGGAACGAATTTTTGCCCAGTGCCCAGTGAGTATAGAGGAGTCATCTGGACGTTTCTGTGGATGATTTGTGCGCATTACTCTGGAAAGGTCTTGGGCTACTTGAGAAAAATATACTTAAAGTTATTGGTCTAGGAAGCAAATCGCCGTTGTCGGAATAAAACCTTGTATCTCCATTTTTGTTGATTTTCAGTTTTTGACATAATTTGAAAATATTGCCCTTTACATTGTGGATAAATTTCTTGATGAACAGACCAACAGAAATGGCCCAAAAGTATGTGGAAAAAAATTCTGGTTCCACTGACTTACATTAAAAATAAAGTATGCGTTTTCCTTCTCCTGTAAAGTTACCATTATACCAACTATTTTGGAGATACGAGGTTTTGATCCGACAGCAGCGAAATGTTAGTATGTACAGTATACTTCATGTACTTCATTTATCTTGTTATTTCATGTCTCTGGTGATATTAAGCAGAATGCATCACACCATTTAAAAGGCTTTTTTTTTTCTTCTAATCCTTGACCAAAGTGTAGAGACTGTTGCCTGTTCCCTTTTATCTTTTATCCCTTTTTTCATTTAATTTGAAATTATTTTTAAAGTGTTAATTTTATTTTATATCATGTCATGTTTACCTATGTTTTCATAAAAAATTTTTTTTACTTTTTATTAATTAATTGGTTTTTTTTTCATTCTGCTTTAATTATGTTACTTGTGCACATGCAGGCAGCAAAAAAATAACATTAACCAACATCATGCTTTGTCTTGTCATATTATCATGATATGACACTAGAATCAGACACTCTGGAGTCTCTGCCCATGCTGTGTTATGCTGATTGCCAAGTGTTGGCTAAAGCCCCCCTATAGCATTCTTTTGATTGATGGATCACCATTGGATTCTCTGAAATGATAGAGCACTATTCAATACCTTTGGGATGGGTTGAAATGGAGTTTGTGATCCGTATCATCCAACACCTGTACCTCACCTCACTGATGCTCTTGTGGCAAAATGCAGTCAGATTCTCAGAGCAATGGTCAAATGTCCAGTGTAAAGCCTACCTAGAAGAGCAGAGGCTGTTACAGCAACAAAGAGGGGAAACTCCCTATTAACATCCTTCATTTCTGAAGAAACATTGATGAGCCTGTGTCTACAAACCTCTGGACATATAGCATATCTGAACTTCACTGAGGAAAAGAGGAAACAAACCTGCATTCTTCTAACCAGCTTTCATTGTTATTATTGTTACATTTTATTTCATTGTTGTTTAATTGCACTTGTTTCAATGTTATGGTACAAGGAAAACACTTACTGCCCAGACATAATTCTATAATCTTGTTGTCCTCTCTCTTCAGGCTATGTGCAGTGGCTGATTTCTGATATGGCCAAGCGGGCCAGGCAGGCCCATAATTCGCTGCTGCAGCGCTGTGTCCACCCCCAGGCCCTGCAGTCCACCCTGAGTGACTGATCCTCTCCTGGGCTTCCCACTCACTGGGCCTCCTGGCTTCACTTGTGGCCCACCATGGGAGGATGCCTCTCCAAACCCAAACCAGGTGATACATACACATGCACACACACACATACACACTCCGCCATACACCCCCACTCACACCCTTAAATCCTGTAATAATTGGCACTTGTTTCTCCATCTATATATAGGTCAGTCCAACCTGCCCCCTGACTGCCTTTGTGGCATGGCTTTCTTTTGGTGCAACAGGAATTTTAATGCTCTCAGTTGCTCTCTGTGTTCACGGGGATTAGACAGTGAAATATGAGTGTTGAGCATATTTGAATGTTTCACAATGTATCGCTGTTTTCTTTCTTACATCCCGAAGAAAAAGTGGTGCTCAGGGGCAGAAATATGACTTCATCTGTCAATGGACCCACTTTGTTGGACTGTAAGCGGGTGCAGACTTTGGGAAGGCAGGGAGATTTGACTAGATTGAACCTACATTGTGAGACTGTGGGCTTTTGATCCTGTTAAACTCAGAAAAACAAGCGTACATGAATTAGGTGCAGTAGTGCAAGCCTACAAGACCAGTAGAGGAGTAGAGGTCGTAAAGGTGGATGACTTCAAATATCTTGGGTCAACCATCCAGAGCAATGGACAGTGCAGAAAAGAGGTGAAGAAGTGGGTGCAGGCAGTTTGGAGTGGGTGGAGACGGGTGTCAGGGCTGATGTGTGACAGAAGGATAGCAGCAAGAGTGAAAGGGAAGGTTTACAAGACAGTAGTGCGTCCTGCTATGATGTATGGTTTGGACACTGTGGCTCTGTCTAAAAGACAGGAGGCTGAGCTGGAGGTGGCGGAGATGAAGATGCTGAGATTTTCGTTGGGAGTGACAAGGATGGACAAGATTAGAAATGAGCAGATCAGAGGGACAGTGAAGGTGGAGCAGTTTGGAGATAAAGCCAGAGAGGCCAGGTTGAGATGGTTTGGACATGTGTTGAGGAGGAATAGTGGATATATTGGTCAAAGAATGTTGGAGATGGAGCTGCCGGGTAGAAGGAGAAGAGGTAGACCTCAGAGAAGGTTTATGGATGTAGTGAAGGTTGACATGGAGATGGTTGGTGTAAAAGTAGAGGAGGCAGTGGATAGGGCAAGATGGAGGCAGATGATCCGCTGTGGCGACCCC
Organism: Pygocentrus nattereri; assembly: GCF_015220715.1. Taxonomy (NCBI): domain Eukaryota; kingdom Metazoa; phylum Chordata; class Actinopteri; order Characiformes; family Serrasalmidae; genus Pygocentrus; species Pygocentrus nattereri. The sequence continues at coordinate 8,784,336 of NC_051230.1, read as the reverse complement.
ATAAAGGGAGCAGCCGAAAGAAGAAGAAGAAGAAGAAGAAGAAGAGTGCAAGCCTACAAGACGGTTTTGTCCCAAATGTTTATGTTAAGGATATTATCATATTCAGTGTTCAATCCCCCTAACAGATTCTTACTTGAGACAAAGATATTCATTAGATTATGATATTCTGGGCCAGATTCCCAGATGTAGATTCCCTAAGCCTAGACTAAAAGGGATTTTTATGGTGAAAGTCCAGTAGCAATGTACTGTAGTTCACAACTGTCCAGATCCATGTCCAGGAAGCTGCTGTGTTTTAATTTTACATTATATATTGTGGCCTGAGATAAACTGGCCAATAAATTGCACAGCCATAGGAATCCCAACTGCATCACCTACTTTGAGGAATTGCACAAGGAAGAAAAGAGGGGAGAAAGGGAGGGATAAAGAGATTGAGTGGTGTGTGTCAGACACAGAGAGGGAGGGAGTGAGTGAGTAAGAAAGTATGGATGAAGTGAAAGTGAACAAAATTGAGCTTTTACTCTGTTGGAGTGGCTTTGCTGCTTAAATGGGCACAATTACATTAGAAATTAAATCGACAATGTACAGCTATTTGAAACCAACACATTACATGATAAGCACAGATTTCTCATGTCAAATGAATCTCAATCACAAGCATGCATAAGCTATAAGTCTGAGTAAGGGAGAGTGGGTCAGAACCTAACCTGGGGTAAAATCTAACATGGATATTATTTGTAGTTAAACAGATTGAAGTAGCATGTGCTTTTAGTATTCCCATAGCAATGAATCTGCAAATTCTTACTTTTCATTGCGTTTTTCGATCAATGATTTGTGTGCACAGTCACAGACTTCACTTCTATATAATTACCCTCTTGTATAGCGCTATTTTGACACAGCATGCAAACTAGCCAGACTAAAGCACAGCCTCCATGCTGAAGAGTTAGTTTTAACACAGCGCTACTAAGCCTCCTATGGTAAATGACGAGAGAAGTCCATGCCTGACATGCAGATTTAAAATAGACAATTTTTTGGAAGTTGAAATGCTTGGATTGTACTATAGATTGTACTACTCTCTTTTCACAAATCATATTAATTTATCTATTCATTTGGTTGGAAAGCTCATCTGGATAACTGCATTTAGCTGACTGTGTTTTGCATCCTAGCCCAGTCTGTAACAGTTAACTCTGTCTGTGGTTTAAGTTGTAAAGTTTATACTCCTGCCCATTTCAGCTGAATTATTCATGAATTGCAAATGCTGGAAACATAGATTAAAGTTTCAGTTGCAGCAGAAACTTGTAGGTTTCTTGTAGGTAAATGTGTTAATCTTAATCAAGAACTTCTTAAATTATGAAACAAAAACCAAAAGTGCCTCGCTCTCTCCCGCATAAGATATTGAAAGTGAGTGTTGCACCATGCTTTTTCACCCAAACTACAAACTAATGCTTCCTCATCTTGTACAGAAGACTCAGCTCTCACTTTCAATCTCCTTCTTTTTGGTGCAGTGTCACTAATAATAAAGCATCTGGAGCGCACCGCGCGGCTGCCTGCTTTCTTTCTTCTCCACCATTGGCCTGGGTCGTCTCTTATGATTTTCCATTGATTTTAATTAAGCTTCGCACAGCAGGTGAGAATTCTCTCTGAGATTAAAGCATAAGACCTGGGTTCTCAGCACATTTTTCCAGCCAGAGAGAGAAAGCAGGTTCCGCGCTTGCTGTGGTGAAACTACTTTACACAACCACTTCAACATCGTTTTGCAATTTAAAATTAAAAGTATTCATTCCACATGTGAGGAAAGAGGAACTGTTTGTCGTTAATTGTGTTTGCTTCAGTTTGGTATGTTGAATGTGATCCTTTAACTGCTGACCTTTGCAGTTGAGGTCAAAGTTGAGCTCACTTTGCTGGAGAAGGAGAAGGAAGCGGACCTGATGTCTCCGAATGGAAAGGCCAGTCCTTTCTCTGAGTGCCGTCCCAATGGCTCTTTGGGACACTGCTCAGACGAAGACTCAACCACTCTGCGGCCTGCTCACAAACACAGAGACTACATAGAAGCCACCGTGTGTCATGTCAAAGACCTTGAGAATGGACAGTAAGCCAATCTGTTTATGTCTGACTTACACTAAAACTAAAAGTTTGAATTCAATGTTTTCAAAAATATCAATCCAATCTGGTTGCAGATACAGTCGTGCAAACAAAAGTTTGAATATCCTCACTTAAATTACATGTTTACAGAGAACAAATGTCAACATTTAGTGCACAATATTGGAAAATATGTTTTAAAATCAGTAAATAAACAGCAGTTGTGCTTTAAAATGTGCAGAAATGTGTTCTCTGTAGAGGATGTGTTACTTATTTACACTTAGAATATGCATCCATCCATCCATCTATCCATCCGTCCATCCATCCATCCATCCATCCATCCATCCATCCATTATCTTCCTCTTTTCTGGGGTTCGGGTCGCGGGGGCAGCATCCTAAGCAATGAAGCCCAGACCTCCCTTTCCCCAGCCACTTCCACTAGCTCTCCAAGGGGGATTCCGAGGCGCTCCCAGGCCAGCTGGGCGATATAGTCACAAGAGCCTATCCCTGTCCAAGAGAGGGCTCTCCGCCCTTTTTCACCTGAGAACCATGGTCTCGGATTTAGAGGTACTGATTCTCATCCCGGCCACTTCACACTCGGCTGCAAACCGATCCAGCGAAAGCTGAAGTTTGCGGCCTGATGTCCCCAATAGGACCACATCATCTGCAAACAGCAGCGATGTGACCCTGAGGTCACCAAACCGGACACCCTCCATCCCCTGACTGCGCCTAGAAATTCTATCCATAAAAATTATGAAGCCCTGACGGAGTCCAACTCTCACTGGGAATGAGTCTGACTTACTGCCGGCTATGCAAACCAAACTCCAGCTTTGTTTGTATAGGGCCTGAATGGCTCATAGCAAAGAGCCATGTACCCCATACTCCTGAAGTACCTCCCACAGAATACCCCGGGGAACACAGTCGAATGCCTTCTCCAGATCCAGAAAGCATGTGTGGACTGGTTGGGCAAACTCCCATGAACCCTCCAGAATCCTGGAGAGGGTGAAGGGTTGGTCCAGTGTTCCACGACCATGGCGGAACCCGCACTGCTCCTCCTGAATCCAAGGTCCGGCTATAAGCCGGACTCTCTTCTCCAGTACCCCTGCATAGACCTTACCAGGGAGGCTGAGGAGTGTGATTCCCCTGTAGTTGGAACACACCCTCCGGTCCCCTTTTTTAAAAAGAGGCACCACCACCCCAGTCTGCCAATCCAGTGGCATCACCCCCGATGTCCACGCAATGTTGAAAAGGCGTGTCAGCCCCACAGCCCCACAACATCCAGAGCCATGGCCGCAAGTCCGATGACACGACTACAAAGTCAATCATTGAACTGCGGTCTAGGGTGTCCTGGTGCCATGTGCACTTATGGACATCCTTGTGTTCAAACATGGTGTTCATGATGGACAAACTGTGGTTTGCACAGAAGTCCAAAAACTGAACACCACTCAGGTTCAGATCAGAGAGGCCATTCCTCCCAATCACACCCCTCCAGGTCTCACTGTCATTGCCTATGTGAGCATTAAAGTCCCCCAGTAGGACAATAGAGTCTCCAGGAGGAGCACTTTCAAGCACCCTTCTCAAGGACTCTAAGAAGGCTGGGTACTCTGAACTGCTGTTCGGTGCATAAGCACAGACAGCAGTCAGGACCCGTTCCCCAACCCGAAGGCGTAGGGAAGCTACCCTCTCCTTCACCAGAGAAAACCCCAACATACAGGCACCGAGTGGAGGGGCTATGAGAAAGCCCACACCTGCCCCCCTGTTCCAGGCAGGGTACACAAGTCCTGTTTTTGTCTTTTCATAGGGGTTATTATGGATCACACTTTGTCTGACCTGTCACCTAGGACCAGTTTGCCATGGGAGACCCTATCAGGAGCTTTTGCTCCAGACAACATAGCTCCTAGGATCATTCAAGCACGCAAACCCCTCCACCACGATAAGGTGGTGATCCATGGAGAGGCACTTAGAATATCAAAACACAAAATATAGTTTGATCAAGGGTGTTTTTTTAAACAAAACTACTAGCAAAAATGACATGACAGATGTTTAGATATTTAATACTGTTAATACTTAATGTTAATATTTGATAACTCTTATTACACTCTAGATGAGCAAAATATTTAGATGATGCTCAGATACTGTACTAAACTGACTGCATTTTATTAACGTTACTGCATAGTATATATATATTGCCAAAAGTATTCACTCATCCCGCCATTCACTTCCATGGCCACAGGTGTACAAAACTGAGCACCTAGTCCTGCAGAGTGCTTCTACAAACATTACTGAAAGAATTAGTGAAAGAAGCTCAGTGAAGTCCAGCGTGGTACCGTGATATGACGGCACCTTTGCAACAAGTCCAGTCATGAAATTTCCTCACTACTAAATATTCCACAGTCAACTGTCAGTGGGATTATAACAAAGTGGAAGTGATTGGGAACGACAGCAGCTCAGCCACAAAGTGGTCGGCCACGTAAAATGACTGTTTGGCGGTTGCCAGGAGAACGGTACTTATCTGACTGCATTGTGCCAAGTCTAAAGTTTGGTGGAGGGGGGATTATGGTGTGGGGTTGTTTTTCAGGAGTTGGGCTCGGCCCCTTAGTTCCAGTGAAAGGAACTCTTAATGCTTCAGCACCAAGAGATTTTGGACAGTTTCATGCTCCCGACTTTGGAGAACAGTTTGTGGACGGCCCCTTCTTGTTCCAACATGATTACAAACCAGTGCACAAAGCAGGTCCATAAAGACATGGATGAGCGAGTTTGGTGTGGAAGAACATGACTGGCCTGCACAGATTCCTGACCTCAACCTGATAGAACACCTTTGGGATGAATTAGAGCGGAGACTATGAGCCAGGCCTTCTCGTCCAACATCAGTGTCTGACCTCACAAATGCGCTTCTGGAAGAATGGTCAAAAATTTCCATAAACACACTCCTAAACCTTGTGGAAAGCCTTCCCAGAAGAGTTGAAGCTGTTACAGCTGCAAAGGGTGGGCCGACATCATATTAAACCCTATGGATTAAGAATGGGATGTCACTCAATTTCATATGCGTGTGAAGGCAGACGAGTGAATACTTTTGGAAATATAGTGTGTGTGTGTGTGTGTGTGTGTGTGTGTGTATATACATATATATATATATATATATATAAATATGCCAGAAATTTAAAAATGTATCTCAGAAATACTAGTTATTAAGTTACTATTTCTGTTGGCCCTGTCATCCTATTTTTTTTACACAATGTGAAAGGCTGCTGACATTTTCATAGATCAATAGGGTTATTTATCATTTAATATCTTCTACTTGTTCCCAGACTTAAAATATTGAGTGTTTTGGTGATATATTTAAAAATATTTATATCTGCACTGAATATTCATTATTTTATATAACAAAATATAAAAATTATTAACATGGCAAGTAATTCCAGATTTTTTTGTGGTACTGAATGGCCTTCGAGTGCTGTGGTAAAATTTGTCTTCTGTGTAATATGGATGCCTGAAGGTATCTGCATATTTTAGTAAATCATCAATGTCAAGAGTGTGAAGAAATTTGACTTAAGCTCTGTTATAATACCATGCAATATTTCGTCATCTGAAATTCTTTACCATTCCCTTTCTGCAGTGAGGTGAGCACATTAATGTTGACTGATTCTGTTCTGCCAGGATGCGCGAGGTGGATTTGGGGGCAGGCAGAGCTCTGCTCATTAAGGAACATGGAGAATTCTCTGCCATTGGGCACAAATGTCCACACTATGGGGCACCACTGGTTAAGGGTGAGGCACGTCCTCCACAGTGTGTTTCTGATGAATTTCTAATGAGAGTTTGTCCAGTTCTAGCTGCTTCAGTAAAGCTTAACTTGCAAATGCAGAAATTGCTGTTTCTTTTCAAAAAGACCATTTTAATGTGTCCATTTGACATCACTCATCATTTTTATGACATTGTCCACCAGCCTGTAAATATTCACAGGAGGGTTATGGGGCACTTTGAAATGAGCTATTACAATAATTAAAGTACAGATTTATTTAAATGGCATTCTTTTCTTAAGATCACAACAAATATCAATCAAAAAGACAGAACACGCTGGAACAGATCAAAAGACAGACGTCAAAACAGGCATTAAGATAATACAAGTAAACAAGCAAACTGACATATGACATAAAGACTGCTTTAGACTGCAGGTCCTAGGAAACAAATCAGTAAAACAAGAAATAAAATGTAAAAACTTGGCAAACTTACAGTAGCGTTGCTTAATGTGCTCTGCCAGTTTGGATGTATGGCTACTTTCATAATCTCTTGGGCTGTAGACGTTTTTAGCAGAGTTTGAATTAAATGAGTGTTGTCCTCTCTGCAGGAGTCCTATCTAAAGGTCATGTTCGATGTCCGTGGCATGGAGCCTGTTTTAATATTGCAACTGGTGACATTGAAGATTTCCCTGGACTGGACAGTCTTCCCACCTTTCAGGTAAAACTCCCAGGTGCCAACTTTACTTAGTCTTATGCTGTTCTGGTGACATTCTTTTAAGTTTCTTATGCCCTTGTATTGTAAACACTATAGAAGATTTGCATTATGTAAAGTTTTCTTAAATTATTCTTATGTCTTGTAAAGTGAACACAGTCTTTTAGACACTTTGCATCAAGCAACTCATCAGTGCCCATTTATCAAACAAGGCCCGTAGGCCAGATCAGGCCTGCCACACAATCCTATCCGGCCTGCAAAAGCATTTTCATTTCCTATTCCTATTAGCCTATTAGCCCATTTTACAATGTTCTGAACTACAGTCCCCAACATGCACTGCAATATAATGTGCCCCCAACTTTCCTACCCCAACAACAATCGATGGGACAGCAGTTACACCTCAATTCAACACAATTCTGTGCAGTTTCACACCAGTCATGTCACCAAAATGCAAATCAGCTGCAGTTTAACCAATATTAATATTTAACATCAGCTCAGAAACTGAGCAGCAGAGAAAGGATGCCAGGCGTCTAGGTAGGTTTAAAATACCGAGCACCTGAGGACATTTAAATTTTGAATATTTTAAGTGTCCATGTAATATTTCAAGATCTGCTACAAGTGCTGCTTGTATTTTACTGTTGTAGTTTTTGCATATTTTAAATAAAAAATGGGCAGTTCAGGTTATAAAACAATATTAATTAAAAATCATTTATTTTTCCTCTGGCAGACAGATTTGATAAGATTTTTCAATACAGCCTTTTTAGTGGTTGAGTTTGATATCCCTACATTAGCGGATGCAGAAGGGTATCCTCACTGATATGATTCAGCCACTGAGTGCAAGTAGAGTCTAATGGCTTTAACTACATAGAGTGGTCATATAGGTTGAAAGAAGGGGAGATTGACCTGGCCAGATGGTTAATGGGAAAGACAAGAGAAAACACTGTTATATGATAGTGTGACAAACTGTTGACATTTAGTCTTGTTTTTGTTACAGGTCAGAGTTGAAAAGGACAAGGTGATCATACGGGCAAACAAGCAGGTAAAACTCTCAACACGTATCCATGTGTTTGTGTACAAGGTGTGTGTTTGTATGTGTTTGCAGCTAGGATGTAAAGAATGTAAAATTAACAAACATTTACATTCAAGTCATTTGGCAGGCGCTCTTATCCAGAACAACTCACAATTTGGTCATTTTATACAGGTAGGCGAAGGTAGTGTTAGGAGTCTTGCCCAAGGACACTTATTGGTGTAGTGTAGGGTGTTTAACCAGGTGGGGACTGTTACCCGCTATACTATATCAACCACAACCACAACTATACAAACAAACACTGTAAGATCTGCATGGCTTAGCTATTTATGTATGTTTACAAATATATTAATATTCTTTCAGGCTCTCCAGACACAGAGGAAGACAAAGGCTATGGCAAAGTGTTCTGCTGTCATCAACTCCAGTACAAGCTTTAGCCATGTTCTCATCATTGGATCAGGTTAGACCTTTCTAGACACAGTCAGGCAAGGGTAGCATTTTGGCCACAGTCACTCCATTCAAGTAATTTTATTGTTTTGGAGTATTTTGCCATTTGAATTTGGAGAATGTGCTAAAGGATTTGAGTGGAGACCAGCAGGTAATTGTTAAAACTTACTAGATTTCTTCCAAAGTTTGCATATGACCAATTCACACTCAGGCTGCTGTTCACACATCAAGTTGAAAACCATGTACAGGTAGTTTAACTAGTCAAATTCATGTTTTTATATATCAGCGCTTGAAGGTTATTTGAAGTTAATAGTTAACAGCTCACTGCTATCATGTGTTTCCCAAAGTGAGTAAAAGTCTGTTTGCTTCTGTCTCATATCTTCCTAAATTTGGCACTGTGGATCACTGAATACTTCTAGACTGGCTAGAAAATTTGGTAGTACTGTCCATGACAGACCTTAATTATTACTATAATTACAACGTTCCATCACGTCATTTCTGACTGCATGCGACCATATGGGTAGTGTTTCTCCAGAATATCCTGTCTTCTGCTTGGACCTTCCAAAGTGGCTGGTTCATGATTTCTCTGATTGTTCCCACCCATCTTGTTGCTGATTGTCCTTTTTCTCTTTAACCTTCACTTCTTCCAAACACAATGATGTTTTCCAGTTAATTGGTTTTTTTTTCTCAGAATATGTCCAAAGTAAGATTTTGTTTGGTCATCTGGGTTTTTCATCTGATTACCACATTAATTTCCATACTTACGTAGACGACACACAGATATACCTGGTTCTTTCATCAGATGATTACAGCCCAATAGACTCACTGTGTTAATGTGTGAAGCATAAATGACTGGTTGAGGACATTTTTTCTTCAATTAAATAAAGATGAAACAGAGATTGTTGCTTTAGCAGCAAAGAGAAGAGACTTTGTATTATTGAACATCTCAATGCCCAGGCTCTAAAAACCAAATACCAAATACAAAATCTTGGTGTTCTAAAAGATTCGGATCTCACTTTCACCAGCCGTACCAAAGCAATCACCAAAACAGCTGTTTATCATCCTAAAAGTATAGTCAGAGTCAAAGGTTTGTTGTCCCAAAAGGCTGAGAGAAGCTCATCCTGGCCTTTGTCTCCAGCTGTTCGGTTCATGTAATAGTCTCTTAACTGGACTCCCCAAAAGACCATTAAACAGCAACAGCTTTTTCAGAATGATGCTGCAAGAGTTGTTAACCAAGGGATCAGAGCACCTTACTCAAGTTCTAAAATCTTATTCTAAATTCAAAATTTAAAAGCTAAATTCAATTCTTTACACCAGCATGTCATTCAGAATAGATTTTGAGGTGCTGCTGCTAGTCTTTAAATCACTGAATTATTTAGGCCCAGACAGCATCTCGGATATGTTTAAAGAGTATGAACATTAACGACATTTTGGCAGACGCTTTAATCCAGAGCGACTTACAATTTGATCATTTTACACAGGTAGGCCAAGGTGGTGTTAAGAGTCTTGCCCAAGGACTCTTATTGGTGTAGAGTAGGGTGCTTGCCCTGGTGGGGGATTGGACCCCAGTCTACAGTGTAGAAGGCAGAGGTGTTACCCACTACACTACACCAACCACCCAACCAAGAGACCAAGTAGGTCTCTTAGATCGACAGATTCAATTCAGGTAGTGCAGCCCGGAGCCTAAACTAAACATGGTGAAGCAACGCTGCACATATCTTTTTTGTTGCTCGGTTTATACCACAGTATATCTTTACTTGACTCTGAAATCCAACAATCCAATCCTTAGCCATTGACATAAATGAGAATATTCTCAGTCACTTTTGGGCCAGATCAAAATGAGTTTGCTATAGTGTTGCATTTCCCACTGTTTTGCATGCTCTCTCTCAGGTCCTGCTGCTTTGGTGTGTGCTGAGACGTTGAGGCAGGAAGGCTTCACTGACCGCATTGTGATGTGCACCATGGAAAAGCACCTGCCCTATGACAGGCCTAAACTGAGTAAGGTTTGTACAGTCCACAGAGCAGGCTAACAGCAGTGCAACAGAGGCTATCTGTATTTTCTCCATGCCTCTGTTCACGGTGGATTGCGTGCTGTTCAGACTTGATGAGCTTTTGGCTACTCTATTTGTTTAAAACAATCCTGAGACCCCACCTAATTACTGATTCTCCACAGAAAAGCATTGCCACTCAAATATGATGCTCACCATGTATGGTTGGAGTGCTGTTTGTAATCCAGAACTAATCATCCTGCATCAGTTCCTGACCTTATTAATGCTTTTGAGGTTAAATGCAATCAAACCATCACGGCAATGTTCCCTTGAAGTTGAATGCAATTAAATCATCACAACAATGTTCGGACAGCTACTACTATGTAAAGTCTTCTCATAAGAGGCTGTTATAAGCTCCCTATTAATACCCTTGATTTAAGAAGAAATGCTAAATAAGCAGGTGTCTATGGCTTTTTGGACATATTAACTGTTCCTTTCTGACTGCAGTTCATTTCAAGCGTTGTAATGCTTAGCCTTTTTTTCTAGTCTTTAGAAAGCACAGCTGAGCAACTTCAACTGCGATCAGTGGAGTTCTTCCAGAACCATGATATAGAGCTGCTACTGGAAAAAGAGGTGAGTGCACATGGTGGACTTTTTTTAAGGCTTCATACCTGCAAAACTTGCAGGCTTTTCACCCCATAGTCACACACTTCTTCATTAGAGGTATACTTAGGCCCAATCCCATTTCTTCTTTTTACCCCTTCCCCTTGTTTTCGAGTGTCACCCTAACCCCCTTGGAACAAGTTACAAGGGGTAATAGTTGAAATTTTGCCCCCTCAAAAAAAAAAAAAAAAAAAAAAAAAAAATATATATATATATATATATATATATATATATTGCTTCATTAACAGTTACTAGCAGTGCTCTGTAGGTGACCCAGCCTGTCTTCGGTGATAGCAGAGAAGGGAACAGTTCACTGCTGGGCTTTAGATACATTTAGAGCATCATATACTTTCAAAGAGGGGCTATAAAACAACTATTTATTATTGCTCACCACTAATTCTTTGGTGATATTAAGTCAAATATTCACAAGCTTCTTGCTTTTTTATGCTTGTTATGAAGAAAGCGACCATAATACTTTGAAACAACATTAAACTAAGATAATACGATAGTTATTGTATTTTTTAACAGAGACATGGCTCATGTAGCTGTCTTGCCGGTTTCACTCTGTTTGGAGTGTGCCTCTGAAAAATCTCCATTTGGGGGGCCATGTAACCCTAACACTTCACCATACCCCCCTATCTCAACAAAAATTGGAGGGCTAAGGGCTAAGGGATAGAGGCAATGGGTGAAATGGGATTGGGCTTTAGACTCACTCACCACCTTAAAGTTTAACTCGGCCAACTCTGACCCAAGGGCCGCTATCGAATAAGATATTGTTTTGATAGTAGACTCTCAGCACAGCATTGACAGTCAATTGTTAATGGCATGATAGTCTGTTTTGAATGAATGTTTTTCGTGATCACGCCAAAACCACTGCATTTACATATATCCACCTATTCAGCCTAGAGCAGTTCCACTCATTCAGAATTTCAACCACAGATATTTTTTTAATAAACCAAGCTCAGTCAGAACAGAGATCATTTGCATATATATCAGCCTTAAAGACAAAAACAACCTGCCAGAAACTGTTTAGTTCTAAGCGATTAAGAGAAGTTGGATTTTCAGTTAAACCACACAAACATTATAAGTCAGTCTCAAAAAAAAGTACCAGAAAATGCAGCATGTGGATCTTTTAAAGCACAGCAGTAACCCTTTGTCCTGTTGCTGGCTTATTGTGTGCATGTTGTGTCCCTCACAGGCTGTGTCTATTGATGTAAAGACAAAGACGGTGACGTTTCAGGACGGCTATAAGATGGAGTACAGGAAACTCCTCATTGCAACAGGAAGCAAGTAGGGACAGCACACTTCCTATGTGACTGTAGCAACAGCTGTGCTAACTGTTTTCATTCTTGCCATGTGCAAGATCATCTAAAACAATTAAAGTAGGGGCTGTATTTGCCAAAGATTGAATCATAAGAGAAGCATAGTAGAAAGAAGCATAATAAAGTCATTAACCTCTTGTTCTCCAGGGTATATTTTGGCTAGTCCATCTGAATTTTCCCGACCAAACTGTAAAGCAAATTATTCATTCACTGTATGAAATAACTGTAAATCTTTATTTTATTTATTTGCATATTTATTTTAAAGGCTCCCTTCAAATTAACAGTAAATGTTTTTTATGATCTACACATATCGCTATATGCTTGCAGTTTACTGCTGAAAGCCAAAAATCTTAGATCTCTTTTTATTATCTTTCAAAAATCATTTTTACAGAGCAGATCACTGAAGATGCCATCTGTTTATAGTTTATAGCCCAGATTTGTGGAAAAATGGGACGACTTTCAGTAGAAAAAAGACGTTCAGCTTCTTTTATTATAAGGGTTTATAATGACATCACCATCTATTTAACTGGAAAGAAGAGTTACAGCCTCATACAACACCCACCTTCTGAATGTAGCTTATGAAATATGAAAGTTATGAAGAATACGACGAAGTGCGTTTTGGAACCACTGGTGGTCTCAAGGAGGTGAAGAGGTTAATAACAAACTAAGTAGTTAAAATAAACTCTGAAGATCAAATGAATGATTCTAGATGTATGTAAACAATCTTTATGGGCAAAAATGTTCTCTGCATGAATAACTAATATTGGTATTACTTAGTATGAACAGCTGAACAGAACGTAAAGAGAAAGTGCTGTGATTCTTCAGAACTAACTCGCTTAGCCAGCTGTCATTCTCCTCCACTGAGGATGCTGAGAACATCATCATTTCCCCCCCAGTAGAGTCTGGCTGCAGACGTGCACTCTCAGCCTGATGCACTCTCAGCCCCAGTGATGTCATGTGCACACGCACTCTCTACCACAATGGCAAAATCACTGGGCAAAAGCAGCCCAACGGAACGGCTCCTGCTGCTTAGTGACATCATCACTTAGTCAATTTTTCATCCATAACTCGACTAGAGGGTTACATTTAATGTACTTTCCTGATGAAAAAGATCGTAGAACCCATTAAAATGTCTGTTGGTTCCTGGTGGTTTTCAGTAGTCGCTGGTTTTCTGTGTTTTCCTGATGGGTTGATATCACAGTGGATTCTCGTTTAATCAGGTGTTCTGGGACTGATTCCATAAACATTTGATCATTTCCTAATGGCCTCTAACAGGAACCATCAAGCCAATTCCTGTTGGGAAGCAAAACCATTAGGTTTTAACAGCCCTGCAAACACAGTTATGTTGTGACAACGCACTGTTTTGGTTCCAACAATGTTGTCAGCAATATAATTCTTAAGAAAGTTATGAACGTTGTCTGACAACTTTCTAGGAGGTTGTGACAAGGTTAAGGAGACAGCACACATAATCTTTACTATGTTGACAACCTTATAGTTTTTGAGAACTTGCTCTGACCGTCTTCAGCAAGGCTTTCATGAGTTTCAGCGATAGCCCTTTTGTTTTAGTGTGAATTGTTCTTTATGAAGCTGAAGTACAATTGGTGGCACGGTACTGATTACAGCAAGAAGGGCTTGGGTTCGATTCCCTGTCTGTGTGGGTTTCCTCTGGGTGCTCCAGTTTCCTCCCACAGCCCAAAGACATGCAGTCAGGCCAGTTGGTGATGCCAAATTGCCCATAGGCGTGAATGTGCATGTCTGTGTGTCTGCCCTCTAATGGCCTGGCAACCTGTCCAGTGTGTTTCCTGCCCTCCAACCAGTGAGTGCCTGGAAAAGGCTTCAGCACCCTCCCCTCCACAACCCAGGAGGATAAGCGGGTTAGATGATTGATGGGCAGATGAAGTATGTGTCTTTGAGCACCCGCCTATTACAGGGTTCTTATGTATGCATGAATGAATAGTCCGTTTATACTTTTATACATCCGGAGAATCTGACTTTTAAATGAACTTTCATTCAGTCATCATTTGAGTTTTGATTGAAGAATGAATAATACTTTTCTCTACATTAAGCCATTTAAATGAAAACCTTAATAGGGGCTTTTTCTGACAATGATTAACTAAATGGCCCTTTCAGTTGTATAGCTGGGCAAACTCATTAAAAGTAGCGCCAGAATCTGACTGACGTTCTTTGTCAGGCTGTAATACATAAATTAGAGACAAATGAGGCGACGCCTCAGTGTCTTGGTGCTTTATCTGGTGTTATCTGAGACAGATCGTTTGTCTGGAATAGGTGGATCGACAGTATGTAGCAACAGAGCTTCAAACTTATCATACTTCTTGATTTTAAACTGTATTTTAAAAGAAATTATGTGCAGATACACTGTATGCTCCACATTTTGTAGACACCTACCCATCCAACGTTTCTTCTGGACTTTAAGTTTTAATAGGATGTTTCCCCCCCGTGCTGCTATAACAGCTTCTGCTGATCCTGAAGGTATTAGACGGTGCACCAGAGAATGCAGTTTCACTGCTCCACAGCCCTGTGCTGGGGGGCTTTATACCCCTATTACTTGCGATTGGCATTGGGCGTTGCGAGGCTTCACACTCTATTGGTCAGTACTCTTCTACAGCGATTATACAATGTGTGGGTGCAGTTGAACGCCTGTGTCAGTAATGAGTGCAGCTTAAAGTAGCTGAATACACTAATTAGAAGGGCTGTCCTGATACATTTGGAAAAATAGTGTATATGATTTCCCCGCAATCCAGAAGGATAAGTGGCATAGAAGATGCATGTGTGTGTGTGTGTGTGCGTATAATTTGTAAAAAATTCAGTATTACTCGTGGAATCGTGTTTATGAAGAGTAGAATGCTGTTAATGGTCAAAGCAAGTTGGTAAACACTTAAAATGACATTGCTGAATTAACAAGGTGCTCTCATTCTCTCTCTCTCTCTTTCTTTCTCTCTCTCCCTCTCTCTCCCTCTCTCTCTCTCTCTCTCTCTCTCTTTCTCTCTGTCTCCCCCTTGAAGACCCAAAAGCATAAACTACAAAGGCAAAGACATCGGTAATGTGTTTCATTTGAGAACTCCTGAGGATGCTAACAGCATAGCCAGACTGGCCAGCAGCAAAAATGCCGTCATTGTGGGTACCTCATTTATTGGTAAGGGACATAACAAATACTTTAATATTAAGTTATAATACTAAAAGAATGAATGGTATCTAATAAATTAGAAACTATTCAGGAATCCTAATGTTCTTACCGTAGTATTTAAAGTTATGTCCAGATGTGTGAGCATCAGATGCCCTGTGTTCAGGCATGGAGGCCGCAGCAGCTCTGACAGACAAAGCTCACTCTGTCTCTGTGATCGGCATTGAGGCTGTGCCTTTCCGTAAAGCTCTGGGGGAGAAAGTAGGGAAAGCCCTGATGAAGGTGAGAGTCCATCTGTCTCTGTTTCTGCTTACTAGCACTGTTTTTAAGGCTGTAACATTTTTAGTAAAATATTGGAAAATTGAAGGTTCAAACCCAGTGTATTGAAATGTAACACTCAAAATAGGTGAAAAAAAACAGGGGCTTCCAAGCTGGAGTTAAAAAAAATAAAGGAAAAATACAGAGAAAATGGAACTAGCAACTGTGGCATGACCTGGTAGCCCACCAAAACTGTCCCCATCAGATAAACAGTATATCACTGTTGCTGGAAGAAAACCTCATATCTCCAAAATGATAACTTTACAGGAGAAGGAAAAAACCTACTTCACTTCTAATGTAAGTCAGTGGAACCAGACTTTTTTCCAAGCCATTTTAGGTCATTTCCTGTAGTCCATTCATCATGGAAATGGGAACATGTATTTTCAAAGTATGTCAAAAACTGAAAAATGTCAAAAATGGAGATACGGGGTTTTCTTCCGACCGTAGCGATATACAGCTTAAATATTTGAGAGAGAGGAGAAAATTAAGCTCCACTCTTGCTTTAGATCTGTAAAAAAACCCACAGGTGTTTCTGTGCATCCTTCCACTGTGAGAAGACAATGCTATGGTTCTGAAAGGATGTGTAGCTGTCAAGGAGCTGTTAATGAGAAAAGGAAACAGACACGAAGATCCAACAATCTCGGAACAACGGAGGAGCCACCCCAGAGTTCAGACCTCAGCATCACTGAACGTGTTTGGGATTACTTGGATCGTGACAAGCAGAAAATCTGAACGGACGTCTTTTGAAAAGATGAAAGATGTAATAAAGGCAAGCGGTGGACACACTAAACACTGAAGAACTGATGTTTCATCGTGAATCTTCTGTGTCATTTTCTGTTTCAGTTTTTTTCCAAGAAGTTGAAAAATGAATAACTTGTTCTTAAAGGCTGTATTGACTGGAAATGGAATACATGAAGGGTGGACTGTTGACAGTGTTCTAGATCAGTTGCACAGTTGCGCAAAGAAGAGACTGATGGGCCAGTTGATGTTTCACATTCACATCTCAATGATTTGTCTGAAACCATACATTGTCACAAGGATGTGCTAAGCTTTAATACTCATAATACTTGTGGTCTGGAGCAGATTTGTCAGGCTGGCCTCACTCTCAGAGAGTCTGACTGAAAGTGTTCGCATCAGCATTTGAGAACCACCTACCATGCTGGAAGAAGCACTGTTTCAGAAGACAAATTACAGGTCTTTGGAATATGGATGTCGTTCAGGGTCCTTTCTGTGAATAAGGCTAAGCATGTGGAAATGCCTAACATAACGATACTGGATGAGAATGAGGCAAAGCTTGACCATGAGCATTGTAGGACTGGGAGCCATCAGTATTGTGAAACTGATAATTAAACAGTAACTGATCTCTGTCTAGGAAAATAAAGCATGTGTGCATTTTAATTTCTTCTTTTCACTTTGTGCATGCTAGTTCAGATTCCCTTTGAGTAACGTGACTGTGCTCTGGTGTGGCAGCTGTTTGAAATGAACAGGGTGAAGTTCTACATGCTGAATGAAGTGTCGGAGATGCGAGGGCATCATGGACAGGTATCCAGAAAGTGAGAGAAACACGGGCTCAGCCTGATGAGCCATAAACTCTCTCTTCCTCTATCTTTCATTCCTTTCATATCACGTTTTCCTTCCCATTTACTCATTTTCTAAATTTGACTGTTTTCTTTCTTCTCTTTTCCTCACGACGTGTCTGTCTCTTAGCCAGAGGCTGTGTAAATGAACTATTTTAGTGTGATAATGTCTGACACCTCTAAAACTCTTGCATTGATTAGCTGTAGGGACGCCTTGGTGGTCCTGAAGCTAAAAAAAAACTACCATCTAAAATCGCCTTTGCTAAGTAATGTGTTATTGTGGCAGCAAAGGATTGTCACACATGCGATTACAGTTGGATCCTTGGTAGTGGAGAGCTTGTTTTTTCTTTTTTCTGATCTAAAACCTATTATATTATTATATCATGTCGCTGCTGTCGGAACAAAACCTCACATCTCCATTTGTGTTGTTTTTGTGTTTTTGACATAGTTTGAAAACGCCTTTTGCTCTTTACATTGTGGACAAATTTCATAATGAAGTGTCCAAAAGAAATGCCCCAAAATGACTTGGAAAAAATTCTGGTTCCATTGACTTACATTATAAGTAAAGTAGGTTTTTTGCTTCTCCTGTAAAGTTATAATTTTGAAGATACGAGGTTTTGTTCCGACAGCAGGGATATACTACTGATATAACAATAACAGGGAGGGTAAATTAGGTAGTAGCTACAGCAGAATGTGCTGTCCCATTGAACATATGTGCCTTGTTTTGCCTTTTTAGTTAAAAGAAGTGGTTCTGAAAAGTGGGAAGGTCTTACGAGCCGATGTGTGCGTTATTGGTGCAGGTGAGAGAGAACGATCATTACTCTTTCCTGTCTCGTACCAGCATTACCAGTAGCGACTACATTATGACAATCACATTAAATTAAGATCATTTCTGCTGATCAGCGCTACATATCAGTAAGAGTAGAACAAGCTATTGTGTATCTTTAGGTTCAAGTCCCGCCACAGCGTTTCTCAAGCAGAGTGGAGTGCACATGGACTCCAAGGGATTCATCACTGTCAACAAGGTACAGAACCTTCATCATAAGTTATTCATGCACGGATGCATCTGCTGTACTCTCTCATATGTCAGCTCAGAGAGCTGTATTGCTCAGACACTAAAGAAATCAAGAATAGCTCATTTGAAGTAGCTATCTTCACCTACTTAATGCTCTATGTGTGCATGTTATCTTGAATGTTTATGTTACTGCTCTCCGCCTCTGTATAGATATAGGCGTCAATATCTTTCTATTTTGTTTTCTTGATCAGATGATGCAGACGAATGTGGATGGAGTCTTTGCTGGTGGTGACGTTGTAACTTTTCCACTGACTCTACGAGGCAATAAGAAGGTGAACATCCCCCACTGGCAGATGGCACATGTCCATGGTAAGCAGTGCAGACAACCAGCATACGACTGCATTGGCAACACTTTCAGGCTTTCTTTCATTTATTGTAGTTCCTTTTTAGTGACATCCCTGTTACACTGTATATTTTATTATTCAGATAATGACATGGCATTGCTACAATACACCGACCAGACATAACATTATCACCACCTCCTTGTTTCTACGCTCATTGTCCATTTTATCAGCTCCACTTACTATATAGCTGCACTTTGTAGTTCTACAGTTACAGACTGTAGTCCATCTGTTTCTCTGATACTCTGTTACCCCCTTTTACCCTGTTCTTCAGTGGTCAGGACCCCCAAGGACCCTCATAGAGCAGGTGCTATTTGGGTGGTGGATCATTCTCAGCACTGCACTGACGTTGTGGTGGTGGTGTGTTGTGCTGGTGCAAGTGGATCATACACAGCAGTGCTGCTGGAGATTTTAAACACTGTCCACTCTATTAGACACTCCTACCTTGTCAGTGCACAACACACACTAACACACCACCACCACCACCACGTCAGTGTTACTGCAGTGCTGAGAATGATCCACCACCCAAATACTACCTGCTCTGTGAGGGTCCATGGGGGTCCTGACCACTGAAGAACAGGGTAAAAGGGGGCTAACAAAGTAACAGAGAAACAGATGGACTACAGTCTGAAACTGTAGAACTACAAAGTGCAGCTATACAGTAAGTGGAGCTGATAAAATGGACAACGAGCGTAGAAACAAGGAGGTTGTCATGATGTTCTGCCTGATCGGTGTATGAAGGCTACGGTTTAATTTAAATGAACTTTCACTGAGACGTTTTTAATGCAGGAAGGGTTGCTGCTCTTGGCATGATGGGGAAGACTTCAGAGGTTAGAACGGTGCCTTACTTCTGGACTGCTATGTTTGGTAAAAGCATACGCTATGCAGGTAAATAAGACAGGTGAAATGCAACATCTACAGAGTGAAAATATGACCCTTATCTTAAACTATTGTAATTGAACATTCCTAATGTTCTGCCAAGGTTATGGAGATGGCTTCGATGATGTCGTCATCCAGGGAGACCTGGATGAGTTGAAATTTGTGGCATTCTACACAAAGTGAGTATATTACCATAATGTACTGTCCTACTGTTGTCAGCTCATTGGTGCTGATGCATTTATTCAGAATATGAAAACATTGCTTTCACTCCTCATTTATCTGGGCAGACCTGAGAAAGTTCCACAGGCATGAAATGTGACGAAGTGACTAAGCTTGTTCTTATTGTGTGCAATCACTAATTAAGCGCATGTTTAAATGGGTTCATATACATTTGGAAGAGTTGTCTTATAGAGATGTACAGTGTGTGTTGATATGAAGTAAATAAATGGAACTTGCATTTTTTGTTTTCTGTGACCAACTTTTACTCCTCTAGAAGTGAGGAGGTCATAGCTGTGGCCAGTATGAATTATGACCCCATTGTGTCTCGGGTCGCAGAGGTGTTCGGTTCTGGAAAGACGATTAAGAAGCGCGATGTGGAGTAAGTACATTTCTTCATCTAAACTCTGGTCCTTACACATAAGATCGCTGTCCAGTGAAAAACATGCATCTCCATTTTTTGCCGTCCTTTACATTGTGTGAAAATTCCAAGAAGATTGGACCAATAGAAACTCTCCAAAATAGCATAGAATAAAATATCTTTCCATTAACCTACATTGAAAGTAAGAACATTTTTGCCCTCTCCTGGAAAGTTACTATTTTGGAGATACATGCTTTTCTGTGGACAGCGACAATAAAAAAAACACACCACCACAATGAACATATGCAGGCAGTGAAGTGTG
This sequence comes from Pygocentrus nattereri, assembly GCF_015220715.1. Classification (NCBI taxonomy): domain Eukaryota; kingdom Metazoa; phylum Chordata; class Actinopteri; order Characiformes; family Serrasalmidae; genus Pygocentrus; species Pygocentrus nattereri. Next base: position 8,764,136 of record NC_051230.1, on the reverse strand, counting down.
AACAGTCTCTGGACCCTTTTCTGCATGACCTGCTTAAGGGGGATTTTTAAACTAATTGACTTGATGTGAAAAGCACCAGTCTAGAGGCACTGAGTCAGTATTTTATGCAACGATGTTAATACGAACTAGATGTCTGAAGTGTCTAAGGCCTCTCAAAGCTCTCTCAGAAAGTTTTGAAACTTTGTGTTTGGGATTACTTGGAAACTTTGTTTCAGATTTACTACTATTTACCATTATCAACATTACATTATAGAAGTGTGAACACATGTGTAGCTTCGCTGGTCATTTTGTATAGTAAGTAAAGTCTGTAGACATCGCAACCTCTGGTTCCTTTCTCTACCCGCTGTAAAGAAATCAAAATGTTTTTTTTTCTAAATTGGGCCATTTCATATCAAACCACTGTGAATAACTTTTGTTTACATCTCAATGACGGAATTTTGGATGGTTGAAAACTGTGTGGAATTATAGCCTTTAAACTTCAGTTCACTGTTTTTCTGTGGCAGGTTTTTATTGCTGTTATGGCCTTTTTTAATTACTACAACTTTTAATTGCCAACTTTAAGTATGTACTATAAATGAAAAATGACCCTGCTTTCAGTAACATATGTCCTGTTTTAAATTGTGCTTTCAAAGGATGTTCACCCATGGCAAGTACGGATGCATTCGTCTGTCAGTTAAACAGTACTATATGCAATCAGCCTTGGACCTTTTTGACAAGTATACACCATCCTAAATTTGAGAGTTTTTTTTATGCTTTTTTTTGCAGGACAGGAGATATGTCGTGGTTGATAGACAAAGGTTCACAATGAGAATGCTCAAGACTCTGAGCTGACCTTGAAGAAGTCTCTGAGGAGACTTTGAGCTGGAGGCCTTTCCTCCAAGGCCTTCTCATTAAACCCAATGGAACTCTTTATAAGAAACAGCTAGATACTCTGGGTGCTGGAGTACCAGCTGGTGAACTGGGACATTGCATGGAGGACGAGCACCTGAAGACCAACCTGGATGGGTTGATCTGACCCTAAAACTATGCTCACATGGCATGCAACCTGCTTAAGGCACCCCAGGGATCTTCCAGCCAAGGCTCTGCGTGGAGCTGTAAATACATCTGCTCTCGATGCAAGCTCGAAAAATGAGCCATAGATGATTTTTAACGTTCTCCAACACTGGAGATGCCGTATGTCAGGGTGGTTGGCATCTTTGTTTTCTTCTCAAGTGAAATGCTGATGCAACGTCAAACTCTGGCCTTCTCTGCTTGTGCACGAAGCATCTACCTGTACACAATGTTTATAAAGGGGCTGTTAAGGGGAAATATGGTTCATTTTGTTTTGTACATACAACTTTGTATATAGCTGTTACCTGAAATTCCATTGTAACACTACACAATGGTTTTGTTTCTACTAAACCTGTGCACAGTTTATAACACTACCAATTAGTTTGGCTACGCTAACTACAATGTTTAGGAAGATCAAGCATCTGACGTTTGTACAGATACGCAGTTTCGGTGTTTTTAAGCCCCACATTGACATCTTGTTTAGGAATCATCGTGAGAAATCATGTGGAATCTGTAGACACACAATCAAATGAAAATGAACTTGATGTGAGGTCACATTATGCTGTGACGGATGCCAGGTTTCAATCTACTGGACATTGCAGATTTTAGAGGTCAGACTGACTGAAGCCTGGCCTGTCAACACAGCAGACCAGTAGAAATCATCAGTGAAATGAAATCAATAGACACTCAGATCACAGTATTAGTTTGAATGCCCTTTTTCTGCAATAAGGAAGCATGTCTCCTGGCATCAGGCCCTTAATGCTGACTAACAGCTCTTTAAATAAATACAACGTACCTCTTTCGGTAACCTTGGTTGCCTTGCTAGTTAATTGCACAAAGTAATATATATTTAAAGCTATACCTCTATATTAATGCTAGTAAGATAAAACTATAGGCTTGAATTTTCTTGATATCTTGAACTGATTGACTGAATGGTTGATTGACTGGTTGATTGATTGATGATTCGCTGTATTTTTAGATAGTATGCAATAATTCAGAATGTTGATTTGGTTAGTTTCGACCTCCTGAAGCTCCTTTTTGTTACTAACTCAGGGATAGGAGGTTCGCATCCTGCTTATATGGGGGTTTGTCCTGGTAAAATAAATAAAGAAACTTGTTGCTTTTATATTCTACCATGTCTTCACTGTGTTTATTCATTTTCTCAGTCAAATGTTTAACGTGCCATCATACACAGAAGAAATGATTCAAATAAAATCATGCTAACTTGATCAAAACAAAGGCATGATATTTACATGACTCAATACTGTGTAACTGCCCACAAGGTGAGCCGACTTGAAGGCGACAATCATTTTAAAATGATCTACTCTTAACAGCAGGTACAATACAAAGGAGTCATAATGCTGGAGCACAGTTTCCAGTCAGGTACGGAAGACGTTTGACCGAAGATGAAGCTGGTGGTTAAATAAATCAAGTATAAAACTATTACAAAAGTTTGAGGGAAAAAAAGCACTTTTGAAGAGATATAATAAATTAGATGCTTATAAAAAGTGACGATTTGAAAATGACATGCACTGAGAGAGAGAGAAAAAAAATTACAGAATAAGAATCATAACTGTTATGAAAATAGATGTACTGCAAAGAGCCCTAAATTATGGTCAAAGCATTACTATGCTTTTACATTAGTAATGAACTATGAAACTGTATGGATTACATAGAGCAAAACACCCAGTGCTGTGCTCTATGTAATCTATGTAAACTTCATGAAGATCATGAAAGTGATCTGAGGAGTTGAGTTAGTTGTGCTTGAGCTTATAAACCACAAGAAGGGCAGATGGACTGGAAAACAATGAGAGACAAAAACATGGTATGCAATATTCAGGAGACAAGGGTCAATACCATAAACACATGGCTGACTATCTGTCTTAAAAACTGGAGCTCCATTTTCTGAGATTTTCTCCACTGGACATTTTATTATAAATAACACCCTGCAGTTTCGTGTCCAACCTAAACAAAGTATAAATATTGCCTCATAGTAGTTTGCTACACATTACATTGCTGGCTTTAATATAAAAGTAGAAGAGTTTGAGGAATTTAGTCATTGCAGTGATCAATTATCAGCAAAACTGATTTAACCTCATTCAAATCACAGCTTAATATAGAAGAGGCAAACGCCAAAGCACACGCATAAATGCATTTACAATTTTGAAGAAAGTAGCAAACCTGACTCACAAAAAAGGCAGTTTAATTTGATCTGAAGCCACATTCTATCATTTTTACCTTTTCCAAGGTCAACGAAGCATCTGAGCTTCGATGTTACGCCAACTAGATTTTCAGCAATGCTTTTCAAACAGCTCACGCAGCATTTTACTGTAATAAGTGATAAACCCCACATACAAGATAAAAATCCACAGAATGTAGCGTTAAGAAGTCTTTGAGCCAGTGCAGCTTATGAACATGTAAACAATACTAAGTGAATTAAATTTATCGCCGCTGTCGGAACAAAACCTGGTAACTCCATTATTGTCGTTTTCAGCATAATCTGAAAATGTCCGTTGCTCTTTACTCTGTGTGTAAATTTCATGATGAGTGGACCAAAGGAAACGACCCAAAATGACTTGGAAATTTTGGCTCCACTGACTTACATAGAAGTTTTTTCCCTCTCTTGTAAAGTTATAATTTTGGAGACACAAGGTTTTGTTCCGACAACAGCGATGTACAGTAAAAGTATGTATAGGCTGGTTTTAAAGATCACAGTGAGGTCAGATTTGCGTTTCACATTATTCACACATATGTTCATTCACCCTGAACAAATAAAAAGGCACTGGGTAGTATTATTATTATCATCAATATAACGCTGTTCTCGGAAGAAAACCTTGTTTCTCCATTTTTGTTGTTTTTTTTTGTTTGTTTTTGACATCATTTGAAAAAGCCTGTTACTCTTTACATTGTGTGTAAATTTCATGATGAATGGATAAAAGAAACGACCCAAAATTACTTGGAAAAAAAAGTTCCATTGACTTACATTGAAAGTAAAGTTTTCCTTCTCCTGTAAAGTTACCATTTTGGAGATACAAAGTTTTCTTCGGACAACAGCGATATATATGTCGACTACATAGAACTATGTGATGTAAGAAACACACAGCATATAACTGTCATACCATCTGCCTTAAAGATGTGCTTATTTTGCTACTATACAATGCCCACTGACGAAGTCTTCCATGGTGGTTTGTGCTTGGTTTAGAAATCGTATTCCGCTGCACACTGCTGGAGGTATTCTTCATACAGCCTCTTCTGTTTACAAAACACATATACACATAGTGATTATGAAACAAAATGGTAGAGATACAGCCTACAGACTGCTAATCGTCATCATGACATTAGCTTATGAAATACTGATGTAACGCTGCACCTCTAAAACAACAAGCTAATAATAAATAATACAGTGGTATGCAAAAGCCATTCGACCCCTTCATATTACAGGTTTTATTGATTTTCTGAGTGGTAATAAGTTAACACATCCTTCTGTGCATCACAATAACGCACACAATAATGCACAATCACGGTTTATATGCTGAATTTAACATCCATCCATCCACCCATCCATTTTCAAAGCCGCTTCTCCGTCAGGGTCGCGGGGGGATGCTGGAGCCAATCCCAGCAGTTTTCGGGCGGAAGGCAGGATACACCCTGGACAGGTCGCCAGTCCATCGCAGAGCAGACAGACACAGACAGTCACTCACACACTCACACCCAGGGGTAATTTAGCACGTCCAATTGGCCTGACTGCATGTCTTTGGACTGTGGGAGGAAACCAGAGAACCCGGAGGAAACACACAGACATGGGGAGAACATGCAAACTCCTGAATTTAACATATTAGAAAAAAATTAGAAATGTGGCCTGTGCCAAGTTTTTGGCACATTTTATTTCAAGTTTGATTTTTTTTTTCCAATATGGTAAATAAATAGAAATTGTGCACAAAAATCTGCAAAAAAAAAAGTCACATTTAAGTTTGTTCCCTGTAGATTTGCTGACTTTCAGTTAAATCAACAAAACGGGTCCAAACTTTTGCATATGACTGCATACCTCAATTTTTTTATTTAAATTGACATATTTTGTCAGGTCATCTGTTATTTGACGACGTATAATGAATTCTGTCTGTTAATTTTAATAATGATAAAATTCTAGATGTTATACAGCTTTTTTTTCTCCATTCGTCGCTCTGGACGCAACATTTCTTCATCTTTATTCACAGCTTATTTATTTACAGTGTAAATACAGTGTAAATAAATATCCTACTAGTTGAAGCTGTACAGGACTAATATGTTAGAGCTTATGAAAAATAAAGTATTCATCGACGAACAAGCAAGTCTTACCTTTTTGGCTTTGATGACATCCTGAACGTACTCACTGCACTCCATCAGATTCTTCTTCTCTTTCTTCGTGAGAGTCTTATAGCCTTGGCTGAGGGAAGGGTCAAACACACAGTCATGTCAATCAAATGCTGGAACAGCTGACGGCTGAAGGCTGAGACACAAAACATATTTTCTGCTCTGCAGATTCAGGCCTGCACGCAGCCTGACAGCAAGAGCAACCAACCACCAGCAACCAGCACCAACAGCATGCACAGAAAGAAGAGCCACGTTTGACAGTGATATTATGAAACTGAATATCAAGTCACACTCAGTTATGTTTCATTACATTGAAGATAAGCACATAAAAAGCTATGAATAATAATGTCAGCCATAAAGAGGGGCTTCACATTTATAATACAAAAGCACATACAGATAATAAATAAACTTAGCGTAGAGCGCCATCTTCTGTCTGTAAATCATGAGCACCAGCACTGTGACTTCACTTACCCTGCAAAATACCTGGCGAGGAAAAAGAAAAAGTAGCACATCGCTCCAAACACGATGATCGAAACCAACTGTCCATCTTCAGGAATCCACTCCCACAGATACATCACTACTGCCTAAAGAAAACACACAAACATCCACATCCATCAGGGCGTATTCCTGAAAAAGGTCAGATTTCAAGTTGGGAGCAACGTCAGTCATTTATAAACACGTCATTAATGCTGATTATTGCAAAGGCATGTTGTAATTACATATGAGTTATTTCTCATATCTCACTGAAACAAGCACAGAAATTCTGTTAAAAAGCTAATTTTACACTTTGTCTGTGTGTCTGGAAGCAGAAGAGGATATTTTATTATTAATTAAATTTGATAAAAACGCTACTGTATGTACAGTCCTCTTTTGCAGAAAGTGAAAAAACATGAATTATATTTTTGCTTTGGCATCCACAATGGCAGTTGGCCAAGTTGTGAATCCACCAAGATCGAGAAACCTCCAGACATGTAACTGGCAGTCGACCCATTTATCATTTTAACTTTGGACAATTTGAGATCCATTTTTTGAGGTAAATAATATGAGGTAGGTGAGTGCATTCACGCTGTGTTCAAATGCTGCTGCTACACCTATAATAAAATGTCACCGCATAATTATGCACGACTTTGTGCTAAGGAGCCAGCTGTCTTATTTTTTTTGTAGCACTTCATTTGGTGTTCTGGTTCTGAAATAGACACCTTATGAATTTAAAAGGTCCTCAGCTTATTCTGAAACGAACATCTTAAGAACTTCATTGCCAGTTTGGCCAGTTAAAGAACAACTAATGTTACTCAGGGTGCAACTTTGCAAAGAGAAAAGAATGGAAATGTAATGTGCTTCCTGTGCTCACTTGGTCCACACAGTGTGAGCTTTGCGTTTAAAGGAAAAGGACTGAAAATTTGCCAAATCGGCCATAAAAATGAATGATCTGTGCTTCTCTAATTTTTGTAATGTAAATTTTTTGACATGGGAACCTACAAAGTCTGAAGTGCAGAACTGTTAATGCAAAATAAATGAAGCCGCAATTTAATTCCTTACATAACTATGTAATGAATCATGTAACTGTATATTCATATTTGCACAGTATATCAAAACAACAATAAAAACACTTGACCACTAAGGGTTAAAGATGTTATGTAAAGAATATGACCAGGAGTGCAAGAGGATACCGTAGACATGTAGAGGACCCTAGCAAGCCCCTCCCCGACCAGTGTGTCTAACTCCTCTGGGGCAAAAGTGGTGACAAGAAAGCCGGTGATGAAGAGTGCGGGGAGGAAGAACGCTAGAAGTCCGCACAGGAACGAGTTGATGCGGCTGCTCTTATTATAGCTCATGTTGGCCCTGTGGGAACAGACAACAGAGAGGAAGACAATAAGCTCAGCCTTATAGTTAGGAAAGAAAAATAACATTATGGAGACTGAGCGGTTTTTAAGAGGATGCTTTGGGAAGAAATCAGATCCACGCAATTTTTCCACTTACTGCAGACGTAGGTGATAAGTCTAGATATGTTTTGGAGCCGAAATCAAGCTTCTCTAATTTAACACTGGAACTATAAAGCTCACGGTGCAGTCAATAGTCACCCAAATCCATAAATACCTCACAAAAACTTTTCAACTTGTTCAAACCACATGCAGGTCTTCATTAAGGACATGATGCAGACTTGTTTCTGTTGCTACACAGCATGACTGACAAAACTGCACTGTGTATCTGAATTCTAGGGCAGCTATATTAGAGATCGGGGTGATACGCTGGCAGCTTTTGAGCAGCTTGAACAAAGTTTGGAATTTTTAGCGATTTAGGTGACTATTGACTTCTAGTGTTTGTTAGCAACGATAGCCTTTTAGCTCGAGCGCTACACTAAATAAGCTAAATCTGACATATCTAGACTGAGCGACTACTGGAAATTTGTGTTAGATTTTTGTGAAACTGTTCCTCTAGATGCTTTGATACAGGGTCCAAAAAAAAAAAAAAAAAAAATCTAAATGGTTCTTGCCTTGGACATTTGGTTCTAGGGCATTTGGTTCTAGAACCTTTCCTTTATTAGAAGGTTTCTTTAAACTTTAAAAAGGTTCTTCATACTCATGTCACTCATAAAAATGATTCTTGAAAGAATCCTTCATTGAAAGGTTCTGTAGGGAACAAAAAATGGTTCTTCTGTGGCACCACACATTACAAAACCGATGTAATGACAGAGTGATGGAAAAGAGGCTAAACAAACAGACTGTGAACCAGAGTCAGGCTGACTCATTCAGTGTGAGGATGTATTGTGTGAATGTGGCTGCTAGCCTGCATGTTATGATTATAGGTTGTATTGCAGTGCACAGCGCAAGTGCAGAAGAGAAGAAAAGAGGATGAAGCGGAAGCTGAAGGAGGGGCATTTCAGACCTGTCCTGGGCCAGCTTATTGCTGATGGTGGAGGTGATAAGGTCACAGTCTTTCTCCAGCTGGTCCAGGGTTTTCTGCACAGCTTGGTTAATGCTCTTCTCTATTGTCTCACATACCTCGTCGATTTGATTCACGCACCTGCTCGGCTGATTGAAAACACAAATATACAAAATAAGGACAGATATAAAAACAAAGCCGAGAATAAAATACTCCAAGCTTATAACGTTCACACTTAAAGAAACTGTAGACAGCTGAGTGCAGAGTACAGAGATCAACCACAGTCCTGGCCAAAGTTACACGGTCAGTGGAGATTTCCTTTTGGAAAGGCTTTTATTGAAGCACAATGCTGATACCCATCTAGTAAACCAGTCCTTAATGTGGCAGTCTGAGGTAAACAACATGCACTGAATATGTAATGGAGTGGTCTTTGCTGTCAGCCCAATAAAAACGATTTCTATGTGCAGTTTAAAGCCAATGCGATTCGGGAATTATACCGTTTTCCTTGTTTACTGGGTTGTTATTCCAAGTGAAATAAAGTTTGCACAGCCCTGGTCAAATGTTTTGAAGTGAAAATAAGTCAACAGATCCTGTATTAACATGTTGCACAATTTCTGTTTATTTTCTCAGCTTAACATGATTTTTTTAAATTAAAAAAAACATATATAAAATACAAAATGTGCCATAATGTTTGCATAAGCCACATTTTATGTTTTATTTTCTCCCCAATATGTTAGAGATGCCTGTAGAGAATGTGTTGTACATGCTTTTATTTTTTTCTATGATGTCCAGAGCGTTTAATTGGTTTTTATGGAACAAAACACTAATTTAATGAAACAAACCTGCAAATCATGTCTTCGGTTACACTCCGGTAACATCTGCTAAGTGACATAAAGATCACTGAAGAGCTTAACTCTGAACTTGCATGTGAAAATCTGTTCCATTTCCATATTAATGCTACTGAAGCAGAAGGCTTTCGGCTGTGAATTACTACAGTGAAGATAGTGAGGTCCAGCCCTGCTGGGCGAATTCTCGGCTGACAGACGCGCTGCTGCAGAGCGAGACATAAATCCGTTTCCTCTGATGCAGCAGCTGCAGCGGACAGGCGTGCAGTTACTCATATCTTATTCCCTGGCATAGGGAGTGTGATGCACAGTCTCTCACCCTATACTGAAGATACATCCTCTACTGTTACTGCCCTTCAGGGCCATCCCTCTAAGTCAACATGACTCCTAGTGCAGTCATGGCATTTCTGATTCTGCCACAATTCTGTTCGTCACTGATAAATATGCACTTTTGCAATTTTTATTTATATACTGTCGTTTGCAAAGAAGTTTTGTTAAATTTTTAAGTAAAAATAACACGTCTTCTACATAGCTCCATGCATTTCTGCACATTTTCATGCATAGTTACTGTATACTAATGCGCATATTGTGTATATGTGTATATATTTAGAGTCTAATATACACAATATATTTTCAAAAGTATTTGCTCGTCTGCCTTCACGCATATGAGAGCGACCCACTCTCTCATAAATGCTAGTAGAAGCAGTCTGCAGGCCTAGGTGCTTGGTTTTATACACCTGTGGCCATGGAAGTGATTGGAACACCTGAATTCAATTATTTGGATGGGTGAGTGAAAACTTTTGGAAATATATATATACACACACACACACACACACACACACACACACACACTGTCAGAACAAAACCTCATATCTCCAAAAACATAACTTTACAGCAGAAGAAAAAACATTCTTAACTCTTAATGGAAGTAAATGGACAAATATTTAAAAAATTATGTAAAAAAAAAAATAAAAAAAAAGGGGGAAAAAAAGGCTGCTGACAGGCTACAGCTGCTAAAGGAGAACCCTAGGCTGGCCACTTGTGATATTTTAAACATCTGGTATTTTTACATAAATTGTTTTGGCTGTACTGATTACTTAAAAAAACAATGTGGTGAGTCCACCAGTACCAAACACATCAGCATGATTTAGTTATATTTACCACCCTAATGACGTGTCTACCTTTTACTTTAATAAAAAGTAAAAGGTAGAAACATAGACATTTCATCTCAACACTGCTGATATCACATGCAGAAATTTTACGGTGGAAAACAAACCCTAAAATCATTTCCAGACTGCTTTGTTATCTTCTGAATATGCTCCTCACTGCTGCGGGTTGTGGTTAATGTGTGGTTGCAGCATCTCGAATATAGTGGAATGAATAGGGTGCAAAAATGAAGCAAATGCTCCAAATTGGACCAGTGTTAATTTAGCTGATACCTAGTCCATTAAAATATGCTTGGAAATCCCCAAGTACACCTATAGGTGTACATTTATAAATCTATTTTAAGACTTTTTAAGAGTCTGTGTGAGCCCTGAGCAAGAATGTGAAAAGACAAATTGTCAGTGTTGTTATCTTTGTTGGTGATTTTGTATGAAGCATAATGTAAACATCTTACTCTCTGTGGATTGGGGATGTATATTGTGGGCATCTCAAAGCCACATTTGTTGAGTCCTGGTCTGCGGCACAGCTCTTGAACGATCTGCATCATCACTCTCTGTAATCAAAAAAAAAGGATTGAAAAGGGAACAGATTAGTTGGCGGAAAGCTGCTCCAGCACACAGGAACGGATCAGCCTTTTTTCCGCATCACACATCAGGCCTGACTGAGAGACAGTCTCTCTTCAAGCAGGGCGACGGATGCTGATGTTGGAGTTCCTGGAACAGGATACACACGCGCTCATGGCCACACCCACCTGTCTGTCTGTCTCTCGTCCCGCCTCGTCAGCTTTACTGAGGTAGAAGCGTAATTTGTCTCCACATTTCTCGCTCAATTTCTCCACGATGTTGAGCGTTCGCTTACACAGCGCCTGCCCCATAGGGTCGAAAAACACGAAGATCAGATCCGCCTGCTCGCCTGAAAAAAGAAAAAGAAAAAAACGACAAATCAGCGTCTCAGTCAAACACAGGCACACAGCCCGGCAGCAGGCAACTGTTACAGCGAGGGGACGCCTATGTAGGAGATTTACTACTGCTAAAAACTAGGGATGCAGCATAATATCAGAATCATGCTAGTATCCGCACATAATAAGATGCGATTGATATTTCAAATGATATTTGATGATATTCTTTTGATCCACTTCGGGTTACTGTGGTTAATTTTACTGCGTTTGTCGCTCTGAGGATAAATCCAGGATTTGGACCGAAATTAAGCAGTTTATACAGTCGTAGGCAAAAGTAACCCTAATCAAATTATACTTTGTTGTCAAAATAAACATCATCAATCAACTAAAAATATGCCATTTTCTGAAATAAAAAAAAAGATTAAATAAATTATAAAAAAAGAAAAAAAGGCCACATTTGATGCAAATTTCAATGCATTAAAATGGGCAGATTTGCACACTCTAGATGATGTCTGTCAAAAAGCAACAAAACGTCATCTAAACGAGGTGCCCAAACTAGCACACAACTGTATGTACATAACAAATACCGGATATGGTTAATTCCCATATCAGGGCATCCCCATTTAATACAACAGAATAAATGTTTTCGATATTAAACCAAAAGGGTGGCAGATACATGCATACAGTGATTCTAATATGCAAATCCGGGACAACTGAAAACTGGAATCTGTAAAAAAAAAAAAAAAGATACTAAACATCACATAAAAACTAAAAAACAGAAAACTGTATGAAATTTTAAAAGAAAACACTATCCTGAATGCCTGGTTCTGAGACTGTGGCTCTGTCTAAAAGACAGGAGGCTGAGCTGGAGGTGGCGGAGATGAAGATGCTGAGATTTTCGTTGGGAGTGGCAAGGCTGGACAAGATTAGAAATGAGCAGATCAGAGGGACAGTGAAGGTGGAGCAGTTTGGAGATAAAGCCAGAGAGGCCAGGTTGAGATGGTTTGGACATGTGTTGAGGAGGAATAGGGGATATATTGGGCAAAGAATGTTGGAGATGGAGCTGCCGGGCAGAAGGAGAAGAGGTAGACCTCAGAGAAGGTTTATGGATGTAGTGAAGGTGGCCATGGAGATGGTTGGTGTGAAAGTACAGGAGGCAGTGGATAGGGCAAGATGGAGGCAGATCCCTAAAGGGAGCAGTCGAAAGAAGAAGAAGAAGACTATCCAGAATGCCCTAAGTGAACAATTCTGGAGGTGAATAAATTTGAAAAACTGCTGTAAATAGCACATCATTTATCAGGTAATATGTTCTTGTTCCCCAATTACTTGAAACGTTGGACAAAACATCTAAAATATCTTTCAGCATCTAGTTTACAATGTATAAACACACCGTATTAATGATTATTCTATATAAACTGAACATATAAACAAAACAAGAGTTCGAACGGCAGTGTAAATAAACGTATTATGTAAATGACCGGTCATTTCCATATCGCATGATTGACCTCTCCTGTCCTCACCTCAGATCTGAAAACGAGGTGACTGTGCTATTCGTCCTTACCAAACGACGTGATGGCGCTGTTGACATCGAAGGGGTAGATCATGTCTCCGTCCACCAGCCCCGGTGTGTCCACAAACGTCACCAGGCTGAATTTCTTCTGCTTGGAGGTGGAGATCTCAGCAGACAGGTAGTCCGTGACACCTACAACACACAACTACAGGCATACATAAACATGCTAAAGCATGAGGGCTTTTTGGTACACTGTTGTCGTTTTAAAACCTCATATATTTTTGTCTTTAACTTTGTTTTATGTGATTTGAAAAAACGGCAGCTGTTCTTTACACCCTGTGAACAATTCATAATGAATGGATCCGAATACGATCAATTGCAAAAATAATAAAATAAATGAAATAATCAAAATCTTGTCACATTAATGTGAAAGTAGCTTTTCCTTCTCTTGTAAAGTGACCATTTTTGGGGATTAAAAGTTTTAAACTGATGCTATGCTGTCTGACAGCTAAGCTACAGGCAAACAGTGCAACAGCTACAACAGTCGTCATCTGTCAAACCAAAGACAGCCAAAAAAAAAAGCAGCCCCCTTTTCACTTCGACATCATTTCAACAGACCACCACGTCATTAACCTGTTGCATTTGTCACAACATAAAGATCTCTTTGGGTGGCTCTGAGTGACAGGTCTCATCAGGGCTCGGCCACACCCTCTCTCTGCTATGGCAGGTGGTCTGTTGTCATGGTTACCCACAACAGCTCTTCAACTGGCAGCTTTAAGGCAGTGCCACATAAAGCTAGCCAGTGAAGAACGACTGTGAAGCAACGCCCAGCCAGCGACCGCCTGCCTGTCAAAACCCTCAGCTCTGTCACAAGGAATTATATGGAACGATGTGTGATTCATTTTATGGGTAGTCAGTCAGTTGGTAAAATACTTTCTTATGCTATTGAATTTTTGGTGAAGTCATCTCTCTGTGGACTAAATAATCACGCCATGCACTAAAAACACTGCATCTGATTCAGTATTCACCTCTTAATGTCCATATTGCTTTGACTGTAATTACTAAATAACTACATAGTAATAACTGCATAATAAATTCTGTTAGTAATTGAGTAGTCAACTGATTTTATCCTGATGAATAATCAGGTAACTAGAAGTTTTTAATAAAATGCCAAATCATAAAAACATTTGACTGAGCAAATAAATCATTCATAAACTTTCAGACACTCTTTTAAAGAATACTTTTCTGATCAAGATGAAATAGAAAGCCTTACATGTACACACACACACACACACACACACACACACACACACACACACACACACACACACACACACACACAGTGCATTTAATTAGGAACACCTCATTGTATATACATTGTAAAATGTCCATTTTATGAGCTCCACTTACTTATAGGTGCAATTTGCAGGTCTACAGTCTGTAATTGTAGGACATCTTTTACTTTGTTAGCCCCCTTTCACCTTGTTCTTCAGTGGTCAGGACCCCCACAGAGGAGGTAGTTGGGTTATTCTCAGCACTGCAGTGACACTGACATGGTGGTGGCATGTTAGTGTATGTCCACTCACTGTCCACTCTATTAGACACTCCTACCTCCACTCCTATTGTCAGAGATGGTAGCTCATTTGTCGCTGCACAGTTTGTGTTCGTCCTTCATCAGTGGTCACTGTTGGATGGATATGTTTGGTTGTTGGACTATTCGCAGTCCAGCAGTGACACTGAGGTGTTTAAAAACTCCAGCAGCACTGCTGTGTCTGATCCACTCAGACCAGCACAACACACCACCACCACCACCACCACCATGTCAGAGTTACTGCAGTGCTGAGAATGATCCACCACCCAAATACTACCTGCTCTGTGAGGGTCCATGGGGGTCCTGACCACTGAAGAACAGGGTAAAAGGGGGCTAATAAAGTATCAGAGAAACAGATGGACTACAGTCTGTAACTGTAGAACTACAAAGTGCAGCTATACAGTAAGTGGAGCTGATAAAGTGGACAACGAGTGTAGAAACAAGGAGGTGCTCCTTATGAAATGAAATGTGCAAAACCTACACGACACATTTTATGATTTTTTTAAAGGTTATAATCAGCATTAAAAGAGTAACTGTGCATTAAAATGTGGATAAGTGTATCCTCTATATGTGCACAGGACATGTTAACCTCTTTTCACTAAGCAAATCAACATAGCGTGTCACAGAACCAGGGGATCCCAAACTTTTGCACATGTACATAAATGCTGTGGGACAAAAGGATAAATTTGCATAAATATCTGCATACATCTATAAATACTATGCTTCGAACTATAAGAGGAACCACAGTGAGAATTTTAAATATGCATTATCATCATTCAAATCACCAAATTTATTGAGAAGGTAAATCAATGTTTATAATCAATCAATCAATCAATCATAACGGTCAAAATTAGATGTAAACTTAATCACTGAACAATAAGCCAGCTGTTTAAAGGGTTAAGAATGACTCCTCAAATCTGGTTGCAGTGGACACTGAAGTTCTTTCAGCGTGGAGGGAGCAGGTGGTCATGATTTCGTACAAACCACAGTCCTGTTCCTGAACTAATTAACATTCTCTCCCATATCAAACTCTTCTGTCTATTCATCTCTCCATCTCTGAAGCGACATAAACCACTACGGACTGCACACACACATAACAGCATGTTTTACAAAGCAACCGTTTCACAGACATAGTCCCAAAACTCGTGCATCGCAACGGTCATCTATATTTCAGCGGCAGCATCTGCACTGACCCTGCAAAGCCATGCAGTGACTAAGACCGCTAGCATTTCCCCCAGGCAGGGTGCAAGTGGCATGGCAGAGACACTGCGCAAGCAGGACTTAAAATAGCCCGGAAAATAGATTTAGAATCTGATGCGGCCGGCCGCATGTGACAGTGTCCAACCCCCTGCTCTTTAAGCGCTTTGAAAGGTGAAGAGGCATCGCGCTGCTGGCTCTGCCGAAGGGGGTAGCAGGACTTGGTGCGCAGAGGGAAAGGTCAAAGGTTGGGAAAGTGCTGTGTCACCGTCAGGCAGCAGAGCAGCACTGCGGGGAGCCTGATGCCATGGCAGCATAATGTAGCGCAATATGACATGGCCAAACCACGCCCATATTATGCACCAATCAAAAGAACCAGTGTGGGCCACACCTGTTTGATCAATGATCAGTATATTTAAACTACCATGATCAGAGAGCAGCCCATTTGCACTGGCTAAATTTCCCATAGTGTACTACTTTACAACCAACCTGATACGCACTGGTATAAAAGGCCCATGGTTTAACTGGTGCACACCGGTAAAAGAAACAAACATATATGACACATGCTGCTCAAACGTGCATCTATTTCTAGCTTAGGTGGTAGGTAATTTCCATTTCCATTTATGGCATTTGGCAGACGCTCTTATCCAGAGCGACTTTACAATTTGATCATTTTTACACAGGTAGGCCAAGGTGGTGTTAGGAGTCTTGCCCAAGGACTCTTATTGGTATAGTGTAGGGTGCTTGCCCTGGTGGGGGATTGAACCCCAGTCTACAGTGTGAAAGGCAAAGGTGTTAACCAATACACTACCAATAGTAATAGCAAAAAAGCACTTGTATTTACAATATAACTGGTGCATATGAGTAATAGATGCATTTATTCCCATCTCAACTGGCGCTTACTGGAAAAAGGTGCACTCATTTTTGACTTAACAGGTGCGTACTAGTCAATGGTTTGTTTATTGACCACTTAACTGGTACACACTAGTACCATGCATTTATTTATGGCTTAACTGGTACACTGTGGTAAAAGGTGCATGTACTTAGAACATAACTCGTGCATACAGGTAAAAGGTGTATTTCTTTACGACTTAACTGGTATATACTGGTAAAAGGTGCATGTATTGATGACTTAACTGGTGCATGCTGGTGAAAGGTGTACGTACTGATGTTTTAACTGGTGCACACTGGTAGAACATGCATTTATTTACGGCTTAACTGATGCATGGGGCAGAAGGTGCATGTATTTATAACATAACTGGTGCATACTGGTAAAAGACACATGTATCAATGACTTAACCAGTGCGTGCTGGTCACTGACAGAGTGACAGCAGTCAGTCCACTGAGCACTGCGGATCTGTCACTGACTGCACTCAAGGCTTTCACAGTTTCGCATTTGTCTGAAACTAATAATCTGATGTTAGTCAGTGTGAGGTGTTGGGTTCTGCATACTTTCAACGCAAAATCAGTAATCAAGCCTATTACAGCGGTTCATTTACTGTCATTGTACACGCATAAACCGAGACTGATCCAGCCCTTCACAGCAGTGACGTGGGCTCGTGTCCATATCGCCCTACCCACGTCAGAACTGACTGTCCTGCACTCTTATTATTTACTCTCTCTCTTCTCTGACGCTGAGCTCTTGTCAATCGGAGTGACTCAGTCTCGCCTGATCTGCACTGGATGAACCCACTCGGCCCACTGAATACTGACTGCACAATCACTGTGCAGTCATGACGTGCTCCAACATGCCCAGAAACCAAATCCAGACCACCTACCTCGGTCAGAGCGCAATCAAAATAATGAAGTTGAATAATTAAACCAGTGAATCATAAGAGCAGACCTTAAACCTGACGTGGTTCGAAATCATAATCACAGCCGCTCTCACGCAAACTAGATCAGTCTCAGTTTATGTGTGTACAATGACAGTAAATTAACTGGCTATAATAGGCTTGATTACTGATGAATATGAATAAGATGTTGTGCCTTGCTTCGCAGCCTGAAGTAGCTACAGCGCACTGTATATATCCAGCTGTGACTCAGTTTCAGGCATTAGTCAGAGCTTTCGAACACGTCATTACATACTGAATGGACTAAAACTGGGAACTGGGACAGTTAAAACTACCAGCAAAGCACCAGTAGGAAAAAAATACATATAGGTACACATACCTACCTATAGATATACACACACATTTTATATATATATAAATGAACACATTTAAGTTATTAATTTTGTTAATATTTTGCTCCATGACTCCCTACAGTTACTTACTCATGCGGTATTCAGTTACAGCAACACGTATCATGAACTGTCTACAACTGCATAAGCCATCATCACAATCATCTTAAACAACAATGAGAAACAACATACGTGCAGGAAAATTCCAAACACGCAAAAACACAAAACACAAGCCATGAATGCAAAAGAGACCAAACAGCCTGTCCCTATACGCACTGCCAGTCCAATGTTCACAGGTCCTATTCTAGAGCCAGAAACATTTTAGAAAACCTGGCAAAGCCCAAAGAGAGACATTCTAGACTGCCTACAGGTTACAGACTGTGGTGAAACTAATTTAAGGATACGAAGGCACATTCAAGAAGCAATTCAGGACCGTAAGGTATCACACATCCTGCAATGCCGACCACACGTAACACCCGCGATTCTACAAGTCCTCTAACATGTAACATCTGTGATTGTACAATGCTGAGTAATTCCTACCTTTAAACTCCAGGAGCGGTCTGAAATGTGGGTAGAGGTGGAGCGTGGCATTCCCCTGCGAGGAAAAGAGAGAACGAGACAGAGAGCAAAAACGTGAGTGTGAGCAAAACGAGAGCAGCAACAACATTGAAAATGCAAAGTGATGATGAAGAGAGGAGAGTGCTGAGCGTGTGTGGAGCGAGAAGCCAGGCCCAGCTATAGGGAGACACCCTTCTCTCTCTCTCTCTCTCTCCCTCTGTCAGAGGCTTTACTGCAGCTCTTTTTCTCTCCGGCAGTCAGCTTTAAGCTCTTCCTGTATATAGCAGATAATCTCTTTATACCACTCCTTTAGTGCAATTACATTATTCATCTTCCTCTCTTCACACACAGTGAGAATGTGAGAGAGAGAGAGAGAGAGAGAGAGAGAGAGAGAGAGAGAGAGAGAGAGAGAGAGAGAGAGAGAGACGTGCACTGCAAAATGACACTGTGGCTTTAAGACAACCCCCTTTTCTCTAGAACAAACCACCGACACAGCTATCATACAGTCTTCTCCTTCCCTCCCTCTATATCTCTCTCTTTCTCTCACTTTCTCACACACATAGAGAATGTTGTCGCTGTCAGTCCTAAAGCTCGCTATATTAGTATGTATATGACCTGAGATGCTGTCAACAGAAAAGACCAAGAGAAAGGTCACTGACATTAGATGGTATCTGATATAAGAGGGTATACAGCACCTACACTATAGAGCTCTTCAGTTCCAGTTCTGGGAGGCTGGTGTCCAGCACAGTTTGGCGGTTTCCCTGTTTAAAAATCATCTATGAAATCTGGAAACTAATACGTTGAATGAGGTAAATCACCAAACTGTTCTGGATCTGCTCTCCAGGTCTGAAGGTGAAGGAGCCTGACCTATAGTAAGTTTTGGATACAAACTACACTAAGTTCTCTCACGCTCTTCATAAAGACAAAGAAAACCCTGCATTTCTATTTAGTCATTTTCGTTTTTTAGTTATTCAAAAACTTCAGTTACCACTTGCATGAAGAACACACCAATACTAAGTAAGTTACCCTTTATTAACCCCACAATGGGGAAATTCACCTCCACATTAAAGTCATCTGTGCAGTGAAACACCCACATACACACTAGTGAATATACACACACTGAGGGGCAGTGAACAGGTACTGCAATACCAGGTCGATGCATGGAGTGGACGGAGGCAGCGCCTCTTCCGTCTCTCTGCTCTAGAAATCAACTCAACATCGCTGATGTCAGAAGAAATTTTGTCGGTTTTTTTTTTTTGGTTTTTGACATAATTTGAAAATGCCTGTTGCCCTTTACATTCTGTGTAAATGTCATGATGAATGGACCAACAGAAATGGCCAAATTTCTTTTGGGGGGTGGGGGGGCTGGAGAATAAGAAGCTGCCTTCAGCTCCGTCATTTAAGCAGAATAAGTTAAACGCTATGGATTTACTGCTCATTAATGTAATAATAATAATAATACTTTTATTTTATAAAGCGCCTTTCAAGAGACCCAAGGACACTGTACAATACAAAAAAAGTAAAACAGATAATACATTAAGATTTATAACAATATATAAAATAAACTAAGAAAAAAAAAATATATAAAATAACAACAATAAAAATAAAACAATAATAAAAGACTTAACTAAAATAAATAGAAGTTCGAGAGAAATTCTCACTCAAATGCTAGCTGGAAGAGATAGGTTTTAAGACCGGCTTTAAAACATGATAGAGATGATGATGTACGGAGCTGTAGTGGAAGCCCATTCCAGAGTTTTGGGCCAGCAACACCAAACGCTCTATCACCTAGAGTACGGAATTTTGTAGAAGGCACAATTAGGAGATGAGAGTAAGAGGAGCGTAAAGTGCGAGTTGGAACATACATCTGAAGTAGATTACCCAAATAAGTGGGGGCAAGATCATGGAGAGATTTAAAAACAGTTACCAGTATTTTATACTGTACTCTAAACTGGACTGGAAGCCAGTGGAGATCCCTCAATACTGGTGTAATATGTTCCCAAGATCTTTTATGGGTCAACACCCTAGCAGCAGAGTTTTGCACATACTGCAGTCTGTTTAAAAGCCGGGTAGGGAGACCATGCAACACTGCATTACAATAGTCTAATCTAGAGGTCACGAATGCATGAGTAATGATCTCAGCAGCAGCAGAGGACAGAAATGGGCGAATTCTGGAAATGTTCTTTAAATGAAAAAAGGCTGTTTTGCAGACATTTTTTATGTGGGGTTCGAACGACAGTGTTGTGTCAAAAATTACACCCAGATTTCGAACCTGAGCAGAGGAGGAGACAACAAACCCTGGTATAGAGAAAGCAAGGCTACTGAGCTTTCTGGCAGTAGCAGGAGAGGAAATCAGTATGGCCTCAGTTTTAGTACCATTAAGGCTTAGAAAGTTTTCAACCAGCCAGGCACGTACATCAAGTAAGCAGTCACTTAGCACAGCAGGCGGACAGGTATGAGATGGTTTAGAGTAAACATAGATCTGCACATCGTCCGCAAAGCAGTGAAACTGGAGCCCATGCCTTCTAATGATGTTGCCAAGTGGAAGCATATATAAAATGAAAAGTAGAGGGCCAAGTACAGATCCCTGGGGGACACCACGGGACAGCGCACACAAATCAGACTTGTAGCCACCAATAGAAACAAACTGCTGCCTATCAGATAGGTAGGACTTAAACCAGGAAAGAGCGGTGCCACTTATACCTATAAGTGTCTCAAGCCTGGTAAGTAGCAGGTTATGGCAAACAGTATCAAACGCAGCAGTCAGGTCTAAAAGAATCAATACATTTAGCATCCCCTGGTCAGCAGCTAATAACAAATCATTCACAACTCTGAGTAGAGTCGTTTCTGTGCTATGGTTCCTCCTGAAACCAGACTGGAACACTTCATACAAATCATTCGATTCCAGATGTTCGTGTAGCTGAGAAGCAACCGTTCGCTCTAATACTTTGGCCAGGAGTGGAAGATTAGAAATGGGCCTAAAGTTAGCAAAATTCTCAGGGTCAAGGCCAGGTTTTTTTAGCACAGGAGTAACAGCAGCTAATTTCAAACAGGGAGGGACCAAGCCTGCAGTGAGTGATGCATTTATGACCTTGGTGATAAGGGGACAAATAGCAGGGAGACAAGATTTCACCCACTGTGTTGGAATGGGGTCTAACTGACATGTAGTGGCTCTAGATTTCATAATAAGCTCACCAACAAAACTCTCATTAACAGTAGAAAAATTAGAAAGGCAACTACCAGAGAATTGAACAGAGAGAGATTGATGATTCAATATAGGCCGCGTAAAAGCAAACTGAGAGTAAATAGAGTCGATTTTCAGATTAAAAAAATTAATAAACTTTGAACAGAGATCAGCCGAAGGTGTTAAAGGAAAACAATTCAGAGGGCGGATCAGCTTATTAACTGTTTGAAAAAGACCTCGCAGATTATCAGTGGAGCACTGAATGACATTTGAAAAATAAAGTGTTTTTGCTTTTTGCAGCTCCTCTTTATAGTAACCAACATGATCCTTATAAGCGAGGGCATGCACCATCATGCCAGTTCTCCTCCAGCGACGCTCAAGCAGACGACCAGCAGACTTTAGCTTGCGCAACTCTGGTGTAAACCAGGGGGCAGACTGGGTGAAAGATACTTTGCGAGTCTTTAATGGTGCCAATTCATTAAAGATAGCAGAGAGGGTAATGTCATAGTGAGTCACAAGCTGGTTTACATTGTCACTATTAAAGTCAGAGTGATCTATCTGACTGAGCATGTCCATAAGGACAGAGGGAGAGATGTTTTTTGTATTTCTGAATGAGAACTGTCGTGAATTGCGCTGCCCACGCTGAAAACATGGTAGAACAACATTAAAAAACACAGCCTTATGATCAGATATAAACAGCTCAACTCCATGCAGGTTAGTAGGAGTTATGCCAGTAGAGCAGACAATGTCCAGTACATGACCTTTGTTATGGGTAGGAAAATTCACATTCTGAACAATGTCAAAACAATTAAGAAGATCTAAAAAACTTTTGGCAAATGAGCAGCTTTCGGAGTCAACATGAATATTAAAATCACCAAGCAGCAGCAAATTTGAGTACACAGGTATAAAAGAAGAGAGCATGTCAGAGAGTTCAGAAATAAAAACAGGCGACATTTTCGGTGGTCGGTATATGAGCAGAATTAAAACAGATCTAGAGGCAGTAATGAGCAATGAAAGACATTCAAATGAGGTCAGAGGGGGAAGTGGGATCGTTCTAACTTTAAGATTAGATCGGTAGACCACCGCAAGTCCCCCACCCCGACCTGTTAAACGTGGTTGACATACATATAAGAAGCCCGCTGGTAAAGTTTGATTCAGCGCAAAATAATCATTGGGTTGCTGCCAAGTTTCTGTTAAGCACAGCAGGTCAATATTGCGCTCCACAATAGCATCAGCAATGAGTGGTGCTTTATTATTAAGGGAGCGCACATTCAGTAAAGCACAGTTAACATTAAAATCAGTGTTCAAAGCAGGCAGATTTACGGTTTTAACGTAGTGCAGTATCCGACCACTAGCTCGAGTAGATATTCCCATAGCAATCGTACGACGACATGAGGTCCAGAGTGTAGAAATAGTATTCGCGTGCTGCTTATACATAAAAGTCCGGCCTGAACCACGGTGAGAGTATTTAGGTCTCCGCAAAATGCCGAGGTTGCGAAGATGATAAAGCGAGTCCGGGGGTTTACACCGAGTGTTTTGTAGAACATATAGTTCAATAAAAGAGTACCTTAATGTCCTTACTGCCATGCTGGAAGCCTCCATAAGAGCCAAAACAGAGACGCCGGGCCAGCAATGATTCCCGAAATCCAGTGGGCAATCCCAACAGCGCGAGCAGAGTCAGGACAGGGGCGGGTAATCCAAATGTTGACACCGGTGCCGGCCCACGCCACAGGTGAAGAGATCAAACGGTCTGTAAGAGCCAAAACAGCGACGCCGGGCCAGCAATGATTCCCGAAATCCAGTGGGCAATCCCCACAGCGCAAGCAAAGTCAGGACAGGGGCGGGTAATCAAGTACCGGTGCCGGCCCACGCCACAGGAGAAAAGATCAGACGATCTGTAAGAGCCAAAACAGAGACGCCGGGCCAGCAATGCTTCCCGAAGTCCAGTGGGCAATCCCAGCAGCACGAGCAGAGTCAGGACAGGGGCGAGTAATCCAAGTGTTAACACCGGTGCCGGCCCACGCCACAGGTGAAAAGATCAGACGAAACAAACCCAAGGGAACAAATGTCGCCCACAGAGTACAAGATCCTAATCCAGGGTGAGCAATACGAGTAGAATTTTAACTTAAAAATAACCTAAAAAACTAAAACAAAAACTAAACCTAATTCAACATAAATTTAACAGGGGAGAAGCGGCAGCCAAACGCGCCAGCGTGTCTCTCGCAACCCGGAAGTAATGTGCTTTCATTATCATTTAATTAAAGTATTTCACATGGCAAATTGTCTTTTATTGGTTGTTAGAAATGCTGTTAGCAATTTATCTGCAAATAGTTTGCATCAGCCAATAATATCGCCACAGTAAGTTATCTGTCAGGCTCTACTGGGGTTCCTTTTGCAACGTTCATGACATTTGCGAATTGGCAGTGAAAACAATGGAGAATGGTTTATTTGGACCCCTGTTAGCTATGCCAAACATCACTCTTCCAGGGGTCCACATGAACTTGACAAAACATTAGGCATGATTCTACTGCATGGCCTTACATTATATTAATATAGCTATTCAAACTGCAGCCTGTATAACACTAAATAATCCATAACTTCAATACAACAAATCTAAGTCAATTTTATGAATTCAGTCAAAAATAAATGAAAAGATGTCATTGTGTACATAATAATGTATAATAACCATAATGATCAGTAGCAGGTTGTGTATGCCGTAATAAAGATGTACACCAACCAGCCACTTTAGTAAATAAACCTCCCTGTATCTGCACTCTTTGTCCATTTTATCAGCCTTAGATCTACAGTTACAGACTGTAGTCCATCTGTTTCTCTGCATACTTTGTTACCCCCTTTTACCCTGTTCATCAATACCAGCGCAGCACACACAAACACACCACCACCACGTCAGTGTTACTACAGTGCTGAGAATGATCCAACACCTGAATAATACCTGCTCTGTGAGGGTCCATGGGGGTCCTGATCACTGAAGAACAGGGTAAAAGGGGGCAACAAAGTATCAGAGAAACAGATGGACTACAGTCTGTAACTGTAGAACTACAAAGTGCAGCTATACGGTCAGTGGAGCTGATAAAATGGACAATGAGCGTAGAAACAAGGAGGTGGTCATGATGTTATGCCTGATCAGTTACATAAATTAGTTGATATGAAAATTAGCCACCACAGGACCACCACAGAGCAGGTATTATTTGGGTGGTGCATCATTATCAGCACTGCAGTAACACTGACGTGGTGGTGGTGTGTTAGTGTGTGTTGTGCTGGTCTGGGTGGATCAGACACAGCAGTGCTGCTGGAGGCTTTAAACACCTCAGTATTACAGCTGGACTGAGAATAGTCCACCAACCAAAAATATAATACAAGTTAGGGGTATCTAACAGAGTGGACAGTGGATGTACAGTCATTTGCCTGTGTTTAAAAACTCCAGCAGAACTCGTGTCGATCCACTCGTACCAGTGCAACACACACTAAGACACCACTGTTACGTCAGAGTCACTGTAGTGCTGAGAATGATCCACCACCCAAATAATACCTGCTCTGGTGGTCCTGCGGGTACAAGGTACAAGGAAAGGTACTTAATGAAGTGGCTGGTTGGTATGCGTGTCTATATCAGATATGTATAATAAAACATGTACACTGCAAGAACACCTTATAATAGTAATAAAGAACTAAAACAAGGAGCCTGAACTTACGGTCAGTGATTCTCTTTTCCTGCCGCTGGTTATAAATGTGAACCCTTGCGTTTCTATGGCAACACCTGTCTTCTGAATGTGCTCCTCCACGTACCTGAAATGACAAGAAATAATGATAACACCCATAAAAACAACGATAATAATTATATTAAGAACACAAAACACAACAAAAGAGCGACGAATACAGATGCATTCACCAGATTTGAAAAACTGATAAACAATTTGACATTATAAAAAGGCTACAGCTGGGCTTACGCTACATGATTCTGCATCAAAAACAGGCTGCTTCTTTCCCAGCAGGCAATCTGACCTCTGCCTCAAATTTTAGAAGCCCTATTTTTGTGCATCTTTTCAATCAGAAACTGTTATTACATGGCAGCATGGAATATAATAGCCAGTGTGTAGTTAACAGTTCAGTATGTAGTAAAATAGTTGTTACCAGTTAATAAAGGAGCTTTTCCCAGCAGAATGGTTCCCCATAATCATCACTATTATCTTCTTTCGAGGTGGCAGCAACCTCAGCCCCAGACTGGAGGCTATTTTCACGAGGTCTGGAGAACAAATATATACATACAGAAAACATCAGGCTACAGGTTCACCTACAACAGCCTTTTTCACTCAGTAAGGGTGGCTGTATGGTTGTAAGTACCGTCATAGTGGTCATTTTCACTAATAAGAGGCCCATATCTGACATTTTTCTCATATGTCATTTTTCCCTTGAGGTCAACTTATAACAATTGTGTGCTTTTATGTACCAAAAGTGGTCATAATTCACTTTAACATGACCATTTTTTTTCAATCCTCTTTTTAGCCTTTAGAACTTAACAGGCTGGTTTTGTTACTTTGCCTTTAAGACTGATATATGTAAATGAACTCTGTTGTGATTGGCTATACAGTGCAACATTCATTAAGCTGAGACACTGCTTAGATCTTCAGTAAGCACGGGCAAGGTTAAACCGCTGTGGGCTGAACATGTGGATATATGTAAATTAGTTGATTCTTATGACATCACAGCAGTGATGCAGTACACCATGCAGTGTACTGCATAACACTTCAAAGTCCTTAATTTAAAAAAAAAAAAAGAAAAGAAAAGAGGGAAATTTGGTTTTCCATGCTATGGGGGCAGTTGTGGGTTGGAGGGACCAGCCCTGCAACCGAAAGGGCGCCGGTTCAGTCCCCTGAGTCGACAGCATGTAACTGAAGCGCCCCTGAGCAAGGCACCTGACCCCCAACTGCTCCCCAGCCACTGAGGATAGGGCTGCCCACCAGTTCACTAGTGTGTATGTGGTGTTTCACTGCACGGATGGGTTAAATACAGAGGTGAGGTTTCCCCGTTGTGGGACTAATAAGGGTCACTTAATCCAATATGGGCCCTTTAATCAAGTTTTTAAGCAATGACCAAACAACAGCACAGACTTTTAAAGTGGGAAAAATTGAACTAGGAAGCCTTGGAAAAGACTTCATTAAAAATATATGTAAAAAGATAATGTTGTAACAAAGCAATGCCTGTAAGACTCATTCTACTATTACGCTGGCAAACCGTGTCCAACTTGGTGCCATAAAAATGAGCTTAGAATAAAAACAAACCAAAGAAATGCGATTCACCAATTCACAAAAAAATTGTGAAAATCATTTTTAGTCATCCATGAAAAGCAAGTTACGGCACTGAGTTCACAGACACTTAAGAGACATTTATAAGTGAAGCGGCAACTTTGTTCAGTTTAAACTGTAAGAATGCATTAAATGTATTAATTATATTTTTGACAAATCTGCCTAAAATACTGAGAGCTCCCAAATAGACTGTCAGTTGTGTTACTCATGAACTATGAAGTGACTTTAAAACTGAAATAAAATAACATGAATGCAATATTTGATATTGTCTACTTTAAACGTGACCCTGAAACTAAAGTGGTAACGGAGTAAGTTTTACACAAACTCAGATTTGTGCCATTTTGTCAGCAGTGTTACAGTCAGTACGACTGTTTTGTGCCCTTTTTACTGCCACAATGGTAGAACGACCCATAAATTACTGTGTCCATCAGGCTGTATTTACAATAGAAAAAGAGACCAGTAGAGATTAAATTTGCATTAACATCCTGCAAACTGACCTACTGATTCATTAACAGCCAATGACTATATTGAAATCAAGTACTTGAGTTTGTCACGATTGGCCCCTCCCAGTCCTGTCCATGTGCTCATGGTGTTTCCTTCCCAGTCCTGTCCATGTGTTCATGTTTGTTTTGGTCTAGTCCATGTGCTTTTTGTTTTGATCCCATTCCGGCCCCTTGTTTGGTTACTCCGCCCCTGTTTGTCCCCACCTGTGTTTCCACCTGTGTCTTGTGATCCCTTGTTAGCCCTCCTGTATATAAGCCCTGTGTTTGGCTTGGTCTGTGTTGGTCTTTGTTGTTTATTGTTCTGGTTGTACTGTTTGAAGTGTTTGATATCGTTGATGTTGAGCATATTGCTAGTACTATTAGTACTTTTGAAAGTACTTTTGTACTTTCATTTACTTAATTTCCAGTCAAACTGGCCACTACGTAGGTTATTCATTGTCAGAGGAAAAAAAAGCTGAAAAAGTATATTTAACATAAAATTACTCATTTTTCAGTATTTAGTATTTGCACTTTTTCCCGCTTCCATTCTTTTCAGGAGACTCATTTTCAGCTTCTCAAAGAAACCTGCAGGGATATTTTTCCACACCTCCAAAGTTCAGTCTTAGAAGTTGGAGATATTTCCTGCTGTTCATGGCCCAAATTTATCCAGAAAGACTGACATTTTCAACACGTCTCCTGTTGGGGAGGCCTGTCTCAGCACTGCTTTATGGAATTCAGTCCATTTGGCCTTTACTGACCCTTAGACACCACACCACAGCCTCCAGAGTGGGTCAGCCAGCACGGCTCGCTCTTACACAATCTAAGTTTCCGTCTACTATCGGACTAATTAAGAGGCTATACATAGAAAAACAGTCCAACACACAAACACAACCCACACAAAAACACACAAAACCACAGACACACACACACACACACACACACACTTTACAGTGGTGGCATTAGAGAGGCTTAAGAAGACTCAACCCATCACAGGAGATCCAATGAACTACAAATAACAACGTAATCTGTCATAATTCCTTGTTTTAATCAAACACCTGTATAAGCTCAATCCCACATGTGGACACGGAAAAGATAAAGTAATCAAATTCAGCCTGTGAGGCTTTGACTCAGATTCATATATAAAAATTCTATACACTGACATAATATTACATGAATTTATGGAAATATCACATAAACTTCAACATTCTACAGTTACAGACTGTAGTCCATCTGTTTCTCTGATACTTTGTTAGCCCCCTTTCACCCTGTTCTTCAGTGGTCAGGACCCCCATGGACCCTCACAGAGCAGGTACTATTTAGGTGGTGGATCATTCTCAGCACTGCAGTAACACTGACGTAGTGGTGGTGTGTTAGTGTGTGTTGTGCTGGTCTGATTGGATCAGACAAAGAAGTGCTGCTGGAGTTTTTAAGCACCTCAGTGTCACTGCTGGACTGAGAATCGTCCACCAATCAAACATATCCAGCCAACAGCGTCCTGTGACCAGTGATGAAGGACTAGAGGATGACCAACACAAACTGTGCAGCAGCAGATGAGCTGTCGTCTCTGACTTTACATCTACAAGGTGCACTGACATTGTAGGAGCACCTAATACAGTGGACGGTGAGTGGACACAGTGCTTAAAAACTCCAGCACCACTGTTGGGTCTGATCCACTCGCACCAGCACAACACACACTAACACACCACCACCACGTCAGTGTTACTGCAGTGCTGAGAATGATCCACCACCCAAACAGTACCTGCTCTGTGAGGGTCCATGGGGTCCCTGAGCACTGAAGAACAGGGTAAAAGGGGGTAACAGAGTATCAGAGAAACAGATGGACTACAGTCTGTAACTGTAGAACTACAAAGTGCAGCTATACAGTAAGTGGAGCTGATAAAATGGACAACGAGTGTAGAAACAAGGAGGTGGTCAGAATGTTACGCCTGATCTGTGTACATGGTCATATATCATATCTACGTATGGGAGCTTCTGCGACCTAAACCAGCAGCTCTGTCAGCTCCCGAGTCCTGGACTGAGTGAATGACCGCCTGACACTCCGCATCTGATCACACGTGAGACAAACTGCCCGACAAACCGCTGCGTGAGAAACTTCCGAGGAGTCAAATCCGAGCAACTCAGAATGAATGAAGTGACCACAAGGCAGCTTTAAAAGCGTGTCTTCATGCTACTGTAGGTTACTTCAGGCATGAGAGCCGGAGCGAGGGGAAGTTTCTTAGTCGCCCGCTTCTTGTCCGTTCCACCTTAAACGGCGCAGAAGTTACGCGAATAGGAAACAGCGCTGTTTGTGCCCTTACCGTTCTCGTTGTCCACATACAGACTGTGACATTCCCTCAGGATCCGCTCGCTCGGTGTGGTTAAGGCTGTGTCCAGAGCGTTGGCCACCGAGCGGCCCTTCCTGGCGCCCGACATGTTGACAGTAACCGAGCCTACTGACCGCACTTTGAAAGGAAAACATGGGGGACCATTTTCAGCGCTGCACCAAGACTCAGACGCAGACCAACGTGTGCGTGTGCGTGTGCTGCCCTCCAGTGGCGCATCAGCGCATCAGTTTCATCCACCGCTCTGCTGCTGGAGCTTCCATGCACTGCATATGAGACTAACTACGGAGCCCTGCCGGTGACACGCCACATAAATAAAAATAATGCCTTATTAACGCGTGGGAACAAGATCCTAATGCATTAGTGATGCGTCTGAATGAGATCATTCAGCCGTGGCCATGACTTAGTACGGCGTGACATTGGGATCATGCCTTTCAAAGTCGCGACCACGCATTAGGATCTCTTTCCCACGCTTTAGTAAGCCGTTCCCATGCCTTACTAAGTTGTGGCCACGCATTGTTTGTATTTACACAGGATGTCACCAGCTGGGCTCCGTGTACTAACTGATCTGCTCGGAGTACCGTTTCGTTTAAATGTCTGTTTATTAAATGCATTCTACGGAGCCCCACTGGTGACATCCTGTGTAAATAAAATAACTCGTGGCCACAATTTAGTAAGGCGTAGGAATGAGATGATTAAGTCGTGTCCATGACTTAGTAAAGCATGGGAACGAGATCCTAATCCATGGTCACAACTTAGTAAGCCACGATCTCGCTCCCACGCCTTACAAAGTCGTGGCCACGATTTAATCATCTCATTCCCATGCCTTACTAAGTCATGGCCACACATTAGGATCTCGTTCCCATGCCTTAATAAGGGCACGCATTATTTTTATTTACACAGGACGTCACCAGCGGGGCTTTTTTCTTCAATAACTTTAATCTCAGTGTAAAAAACTAAACAAAAAACAAACTGAGGATTGAAATGAATTTGCTTAATTTAATGAGGAAATCAATCAATTATGTTTAGCTTTAAACGATCAAATGACTTTCATTTTATTAAAATAAATGACTGAACGGTCCGTTTTGTCACAACCAAAACAATCATGACACTTCCAGACCCTTAGATAGATAGATAGATAGATAGATAGATAGATAGATAGATAGATAGATAGATAGATAGATAGATAGATAGATAGATAGATAGATTATTGATTGGGGTTGGTTAGTGTAGTGGTTAACACCTGTGCTCTGTGAGGGTCCATGGGGGTCCTGACCACTGAAGAACAGGATAGAAGGGGGCTAACAAAGTATCAGAGAAACAGATGGTCAGTGGAGGTGATTTAATGGACAACAAATACAGGTACAAGGCAGGTGTGCCTAGTAAAGGGGTCGCTGTACCTTTAAGGACAGGTAAGGGTGTGGCCCCATCCTCCCTAATCTGTGTTTCCGGGAGAGAGAGAAAGCGCGAGAGAGAGAGAGGGAGGTGAAAACAGGTGTGTGGTGAAGAGTAAACAGGTTGAAGGGGAACATAGGCGAATTTAGCGAATTTAAGAGTTGACAGAATCGCTGGGTTTTAGGCTTGCAGGCCGCGCGCGCCATCCCTAAATTTTAACCTCGTGGATTTCGATCGATCATGTCTTCATTGCGCTTATGAGCGCTTCATGACTCGATATGACCGCTTTAAGTCCTTAACGACTGGTTGTGCCTGAGAGCGATTCCGTCTGTGGTTCAGATTCTCCTCCACGATGGTGTCCGTGTTTGGACTCGTCTTGGTCCACTTCTGCCTTTCACACCACGCAGGTAAGCGCGGTCAGTCCCCGTAATGACCACCCCACAGTCTCATCCACGAGTCTTATTATGTGGAGGTTCTAGTTTACACACATGGTACAGACTAGAGACTCCTACTGAAACGGTTCTTTAGGGGAACCCGACTGGTTTTTGTGAGGATGTTCGATGATATCGGACTCGTATCGGCATTTGTTTAGATTCGACAAATACTTCCAATCCGAACTTTTTTAGCTTTTTTAGCTTTTCTACATTTCACTGGATTTGTAGCCCTACAGAAGCTGATATTCACAGCCAGGAACAAACCTCGTATCTCTCTTTTTATGTCTTTTATTTTCAAATTTTTGACAAATATGAAATCTCCAGCTGCCCTTTTACGTTGTTCAACATTTCATGATGAACAGAGCAGTAGAAATGGTCCACAGTAACTTGGAATAAATCATTTTTCCATTATTTTTTATTAAAAGCTAATGGTATTTTTTCCTTCTCCTCTATAGTTATCATTTTGGACACAATGCTTATATACATATTGATATGCTTATTGATAATTAATAATTGTGCTGCCTATATATACTTATGTTTGTTTATATGCACATACATAATGTGTGTGTGTGTGTGTGTGTGTGTGTATATATATATATATCACACACACACATATCACTGCTGTTAGAACAAAACCTATTATAACCAAAAGTTTACAGGAGAAGGAAAAAACACACTCTACTTTTAATGTAAGTCAATGGAAACAGAACTTTTTCCCAAGTAATTTTGGGCCCTTTCTTTTAGTCCTTTCATCATGAAATTTGCACACCAAGTAAAGGACAACAGTTGTTTTCAAATTATGTCAAACACTGAAAAATGATAAAAAAATGGAGAAAATTGAGTTTATAATGTGTGTGTGTGTGTATATATATATATATATATATATATATATATATATATATATATATATATATATATATATATATATAATTAGCACTGGTATTACTGGTATTGACAGTTCATGAAATATATTGGATATTGCATTGGTCCGTAATTTCCAGATCTTCCTAATTTTTAAGAGTTCATCGACTGGATTCTGAATTATGACTTGTCTCATCTCAAGCCTTGACCAGCTCCTGACTTTCCCCCTTTTTACCCTCTTTTCACAGCTGTAGCTGCAGAAGAGCGAGAGCGGCCGCTTGTCATAATCGGAGAGAGAGGAACAAACGTTCTGTTGCCATGTTTCAGCCGCCCAGCCAACAGCACCCTGCTTGTAACTCACTGGAAAAAGAGCGGGGAGATTGCCGTCACCCGGGACAGTGCTCATCTGCTCAGCACGGGCCATTTATCCATACAGGACGACGGCAGCTTGAAGATCACTGGCCTGATGTTACTAGATGAGGATGAGTATGAGTGCGACCCTGTGCCAAAAAATGACAGCTTATCTCAGAAGATTCTTCTACAAGTTGCTGGTACGTTTCCATAGTTCTGTACTATCACTGTCAGCCTCCTGTCTCTCTTCAGGAGAGGAAAAACAGGCCTTAACCTTAATGCTATGGTAGTTTGTTTCAGGGGCTGTTTCTATTGGTCCGTTCATTTCCAAACGACGCAATGAGTACTGAAAAAAATGTTTTGATAAGGCAGCGACGTTGATGCCATTACACAATCATGATTGAGCTTTTGTAGGATATGCAAAGTTGTCTGCGCTGGTTTCTAGAAAAGTGCGGAATCGTAAGACAAGCAGGTTCTGCAGGTTTAACCGCTTGTGTATTTAGTGGCCAGGAGCTGTGTGAATGAAACTGGTTCTGTTCTCAGGGCAACACTTTCTTTTTCTCTCTCTACTTTGTTGGAATTTAGAATTGATCTATTTTATGCTCCACCCACAAATCCTTCATAGCGACTGTGGCAAGTTTGGACAAGCTTTGCAGTACAAAAGTACATTGAAGCTAATAAAAACCGTTCGGCTTTTGTCAAAATATGGACATTTAGAAAGTGTTACTAAAGTTTCACATTATTCATTTTGTGCGCACATGTTATGTCACAATGTTAGAATGCATCACATTAGAAACGTGCCCATATAAAACTGTGATGTCATAATAATTACTTACCCTTTTAGCACAGCTTATGGAATATAATCATGATACTGTATTAAGAAAAAAAAACACTACATGCTTTGTTGATTTTGTGGGTGAAGCCAAGTTAACACATCCTCTACAGAGAACACACTTAAATACTAAATAGTTTTAGTGCTCAACTTCTATTTGTTTGCTTATCGGCTGATATTACTGACACCATGGGTTGCTAATTATAACTGATATACTGATCAGATCTCCTATGTAGTTGTGAGCAAGTTTAGGTGGGTTGAACATTGTAGATTAAACAGATAGGTAGTCATATCAGATGAGGAGGAAGCTGCTCCTTCAGAGAAGCTGACACTAGTGCTAACTGGTGCGGCATTAGATGCTGAGTTTAAGGTACTGGAAAAAAGAAAACATAAAATATAAAGTTTATGTATGTATTTTTTTTAACAACCTGTGAAATTCAGCAAATAAATAACAGTTGTGCTTTAAATGTGTCTCTATAAAAAAGGTGTTAACTTATTTTCACTTAGAACATTGACCAAACGTCATTTGCCCAGAAGCACCCAAAATTTTGCTCATGATTGTACATGTATAAGATACATACATGAGTTCTGCAACGATTTCTTAACGGAAGTAATGTGTTGATGGTTCTACAGTTGACACAGCCTTTCACACCACATTTGGCTTCCCCTGGATTTTTTTGTAGACCTTTGCTTCTCCAGCTTCCATATTGAATATGAAATGATAGCACTGCATGTTTCACTAAGAGCTGTGAAGGTGCTCAGACTGAAAACACACTAATACAGTTGGATCACAGTGTGATAGAGCAGTGGGAGCTTCTTAGTGCTTGTGTGGTGTTTGTGTGTTTGTTACTCAGTGGTCTGGTGGACCCACTGCATTATTGTTTTTAAATCAATACAGCCATAAATGTTTAAATGTTTAAAATATCACACATGGCCAGCGTAGGGTTCTCCGTTAGCAGCTGTAGCCAGTCAGCAGCCTGTCCATTTTGTCCACCCACACACACATATAGAAATACATACATCACACACACACACACACTAACAGCAGGCCATGTAGGAGGAGAACAGAGTGAAGGACACAGCACCTCCATACTTTTATTCCCCACAGGTTCACCCCAACACCACATGTGTAGGGTAAATGTGTGGGGGATGAACAGTGTGAAGGCACTGAAAATGTGTTCTTCACAGAAAATTAGCAAAGGCCAAGGAATCTGGGGTTGAAATAATAATAAATCACATCATTTTTTTTTCTGTTGGTAAACATTGAAAATGGTCCCACAGACCTGAACACCATTCAAGGGTTAAACCAGAGCTGTTCAGTGTATCTGAAACTCCTTTGGTGAAACTGCAGCATTTAACTAAAATGCAGCATCAGTATTTCAAAGCGTCCATGGTGCCAGTACTGTATGTATTGTATATTACAGTATTTTTATTTTACTTATTATTGACTATTTTATTTGACTTATTACTGAATATTAGCATGTGTTGGTCAGGTTTTTGACTTCAAGCAGAGTGACAAATGCGTTATTGTTTCCAGCCTGTCTGGTTTTATTTAGCTGCAACAGCACAGTGCAGCTGGGTAGTGTTGCATTTTAGACTGAAAACTCAACAGCATGCAGCAAATCTAGACTCCAAGCTAAACTCTGAATGATAGTTCTCCTACTTTCCACAAAACATGTCCAACCTTACAACAAAAGGGCACATTTTGTGGGCGCAGCATGGATAAGGTAATTTTAAAGATGTAAAAGTCAGCTGTCGCCTTGACTTGAACATGAGCCACTCTGCTGATCATTTCTCTCCCTTTTATTCTCTATTGCAAGAGAGACGGTTGCTAAAATAGAGGCAGGGAAAAATCAGCTTATTTGTAACTTTTAAGAAGGACACACCGTGTCAGTGATGTGAAGCACCACTCTTATGAAGCATTGAAAGCTGCCTAAGTGCTAAGAGTGACCTGTTGTGAATAATCTTTAGTGTGCTAAAGTGTGAGTATGCAGGTTTGTGAGTTAATTAGACAAAAGTTAGTTTGTTAGTTACAAGCCACTTTCATCCGGTGCTTCTGTCTAGTGCTTCTAACAATAACGTTGAAACGTAGGGCTGCACAATACAGTATGTGAATGTATGGAAACCCCCAGTCAAATTACCAGTACCAGTCAAATCGCAGTACTTTTGGGAGCTTTCAGTCATTTCATCACAGTTCTGGATGAGCCTTTCTGTGGTTCTTTAGATGTGGTGTCCTTGTAGCCCAACAAAGTTTGGATATTGTCAAAATCATGTAGGCTAATATTGTTACATTGATTCAGAAAAGTATTTTGTCTGTATCATGCAACCCTATACTCCTAGAAAAAGGGGTTCCATATAGTACCAAAGTTCTATGACTTACTCTTTTTGGTGCTACGTTGAACCATTCTTAAAAGATTCTTTAACTTTTATAGGTCACTGTACTGGGACTGGCACACTTCTGTTAATGCGTTTGCTTCTGTTTTTTTATGCATCATTTTTATGCTTCAGATCGTCCAGCAATACAGTTGATGCTATATACTGTTAGAAAGCTTGAAATCTCAGGATTCAATTCCTCCAAATAATTTTATGATCTGGTATTCACAACAGTTTGGTGTGAAAGTAGAGGAGGCAGTGGATAGGGCAAGATGGAGGCAGATGATCCGCTGTGGCGACCCCTAAAGGGAGCAGCCGAAAGAAGAAGAAGAAGAAGAAGAAGTATTCACAACAGTAACAGTAGTGTTATTTGCAACATAAGCGTTGAGTAAGCACTAACGAATCTGCGGGTTCTTACCTTCAAAGCCTCGCTGCTCTCCAGAGAGATGTCATATTCCAAAATATGTAGTTTTGATAACAGCAGAGTCAGAGATCAGTTTAGAGATCTATGAGTCAGGCAGAAATAAACTCCTGCATTCTAACTTGTCAGTAATACAATTATTCTGACAATTGGGGGGAAAAGTGAGGGTGTTGCCTTTCAAATCAGACCAGTTTGGGAACAGTCGTTTTCAGTCAGCTTTTCAGTCTTAAGCTTTTCCATCCAAAGCTTTTCCATCCAAAGCTTTTCAGTCGTAAGCTTTTCCATCCAAATGCTGCAAAAATCTACAGCGGAAACATTTTTTTTCTGATAGAGCAACAACAGCATGTATGCATGTGTGTATGCATGTATGTTTGTATGTATGGGTGTTTGTATGTATGGGTGTATGTATGTATGGGTGTATGTATGTAAAGTAAACGGAACATCCATATCAGTAGGTTATGGGGTAGCCGAGGATGTCAGGGAAGCCAAAAATACACAAGTTGTCACATACATGAACTTCGGGATGGAAACGTCAAATTCAGCTGTTTTATAGATAAACCAAAACTTATGACAACAGTTTTTTTGCTGTAAATGATGTCACTACATAAAACATTTTTACTGCCAGTTGGAAACAAGCTGTTGGGCAGGAAAAGCATTTTTAAAAACATTTTCTTGCTTGCTGTTTGCATAGCAAGATGACTGAATCATAGGTATTGACAAAAGACATTTAACCATGCAAAGAAACCTTTGAGTTCTCACTGTTTTACACTTGATAAACCACTTGTTAAAGGATCTAATGAAGCATGTATGGATTGAGACGTGCTACCTGAGTGCCTTTGGCTGAATGCTGTTTATTTGTTGTTTCAGATGGTCCAACGAACATGGCAATAAAAATAGAACCAGCAACTGCCCTATTGAACGGGACACTGTTCGTGCAAAAAGGGACCAACATTTCCTTTAACTGCTCCAGCGAGTCGTACCCCTCACAGAACCTTACGTGGTATTTTGAAGATGTCAGCAGGACATTTGGTGCAGTACCATCGCTACACTTTGAGATAAGCAACGTTAATGCAGCTGATCAGGGGAACTACACCTGCAAAGCCCACAACCTCCTCTCCAACAGGACTGTGACACAGAGCCAGGAACTGCTGGTCTACTGTATGTTGTACACAAAGACATGTAATCTTTGTTTGTGTTGTACATAATTACTAAAATGTGATTTGAGTAGTAATTTTTACACTTTTAAGTGCTAAAAGTGCCGATAGTGGTCTGTTAAAAAGGGTAGGGTGGGCACAGTTTTCACTCTCTGTTGTTTATCCCACGCTTACCATACATTACCATTTAGCAACAAGTATCTAAGTTAAAAAATATGTCAAAAAATATTTCCTGGAATAGGAGCATTCCTAAATAAGTTATATGTTAAAGGGATAGAGTTCCAAAAAATAAAGCAACCAAATCACAAAAACAAACATTTATTTGCGGGCCAAACCAAAAGCACTATGCTTGCAGAGAATAACATTGAATAATATTACTAATCATTGGCTTTTAAATCATGTATCATTATATTGCTATTTGTCATTTGCCATATATAAATGTATAGCTGTTTGCTTTTTGCCATACATGATATACTTTCAGTATCTTTAAAACATTTCTGTAATGTATTTACTCGGTCAAAATCAAAAAGCTGTTCCCTCATTAATAGACTGGAATATTCAGAGTCGAATATTGGTCAAGAGGGCAGTCATGTTATGTTACATTGTGTGGGATCCACTTACTGACCTCTAAGCTAAAGAGGAAAAACAGATAGATAGATAGATAAATAAATAAATAAATAAATAAATGGGTTTGATGTGATATAGTTTATTGTGGAGAATGTCCCAACTCAGATTTACATTTATGGCATTTAGGAGACGCTCTTATCCAGAGTGACTTACAGTTTGATCGTTTTACTCAGGTAGGCAATGGTAGTGTTGGGGGTCTTGCCCAAGGACTCTTATTAGTATAGTGTAAGGTGCTTGCCCATGTGGGGGAATTTGAACCCCAGTCCACAGCTTAGAAGGCAGAGGTGTTACCCACTACACTTACCAACCACTCAACCAGATTTCTTTGTAGTGGTAATAAGAACCAGGGGTTGTGATGTCTACAAAGCAAATGTAGCCAGTTTATGTGTTTGCTGAGTTTTCATATAGTTTTCTTTGTTTTGGACAATTTAGCCTTAAAACACCCTGTGCATATCACTCTGCCGCGAATGGTTTTAGAACAGGGTTTAGGCCAAAGTCTTACCTCAGAACTTTCATAAAACAGTGTCTTTGGCATAAAACACTGCTGGAATTTAACACTGAGCCAACCAGTCATATCTGTCCATACAGTTACATTCTATACACGTGGCTTCATAACAGGCCAGTACTACAGATGTTCAGAGAGACCATGAGGTAGTTCTAATTTTCTGGACTGTTATTTTGAGATCATGACTTTTTTTCTTGTGATCTCACAATAACAAATGTTGTTTTCTTGAGATCACTACTGTTTTGTGATCTCAAGTTAATAAATGTTGCTTTCCCTGGATAACTTGATAATCTTGAGACCGTGGGAAAAAAAAATTATGATATCAAGAAAACAGCTTTTGTTGTTGTCCGATCACAAGACAAATAAGTCATGATCTCAAAATAAGTCTATAAAATTATAACCACTTACTGGCCTCTCCTGACTTCTGTGCAGCACCATCCATGTCACGTTTGTTATTTTTTTCCTACCTAGATGAGTGGTCAGTGATTAGTCCAGATGTGGTCAATCAACAGGGTGTATTTGGTGCCTGACGTTTGGTTCTTTAGAAGGGAGCTATGAAGCTAAAGTAGCTAACCAGCTAACAAGTAATACACACCTATCTCCCACAGTTAGTACAGTACAAACAGCATGCGTACATCACCACGTCTCTCAAGCCGTGTGGAGTAAGTAATCTCAAATGTACCTGCTTACCTGTTTCTCACACTATTATCTTTAAAAATACACAAAATTATGGACAAAATTCAGGCTTGGCATGACAGCCACTTCTGAGTTTATTGGTGGATTTACAGATTCAGGTGTAGCTGTACTTTTGTTTATAAAGTAAGAGGTTTTGCGAAAAGTGTGGTCATTTACGTCAGACTTGGTTGATCAGGTGCATGTAGGGAAAGGGTGAAATCATGTAAATTAGAATTTTTGCTGAACTGTCAATTTAATCATTTAACCACTTCTCATTCATATAAACATCTCTTTCTGCAGATGCTCCAGAGAGACACCCCAATTGCAACTGGGAGCAGGCCAGTCAGCCTGACTTGGTGCGCTTCAGCTGCTCCTGGTACGGGGGCTACCCTACACCGAACCTGCAGGTGTTTCTGGGTTCTGACATGTTGGCCTCAAATGTCTCAGAGACTTTAACAGTGACTCTGAACAGGACGATGCTCCATGATGACCAGAATATCACATGTCTGGGACGATACAGTGAACTACAGCCTGGACATGAAAAGTCGTGCTCCTTCACGCTCAGTAAGGCCTGAACTGATTTTATAGTCAAATGCAGACACTTTGACCTGTTTCTGTTGGAGATCGCTGCAATATAATAACATGGTAGTGTTATAATGATAAAACAGTTTGTCTGGGCAGTATGTGTTTACTTGCTCAGCAAAACACTAATATTAGAATAAATACAAACAACATTAATACAATAACGAGTGATTTTAGGCATGCCAGGATGTCTCTTATTGTGGTAGCCCTGTATTATTTACAGTCATCATCCATTACCTGATTTGGCTAATCAGTGCTGACAATGGCATTTATTAAATTCATGCAGTCACTTGGCGCGTCTAGGAGAAATCTGGAACCAAACTTTTGGTAACCCTTTATTTGGAGTGGTTGTTTGTAGATGATTAATAAACTCTTAACAGATTATCAGTAACACATCAAAGCAGCAGTAATGAAGTATATTGAATACTGAATACATTGAAGTAAATATGCTCTGTTGATAGATTGCTTACATTAATTGTTAATATGTTACTTCTTTTACACAAAATCTAACCTTACCAACCTTAACCCAACACCTAACCCTAACCCTGGCCTTAATCCTAACCCTAACCTTAACCTCAAACCAAACCCTAATCCTGATTTATGTTTATTTACATTTATTCTAATGCTATATGGCGTTTTTACAAGTGCAAACACACTGACTGCCAAAATAAAAGGCTTGAAACAATACGCTTAGGTGCCTAAAAGTTTTGCCCACTACTGCATACGTAGGTATGTGAAATGGTGTTTTTACTCAGAGTGGGTGATATGAAAACATGATTTTGTTATTATGATAAATTATGCTATGATTCTTCTTCTCAGAGCATAAAAAACACTGGCCGTCTGTGGGTTTCATTAAGAAGAGATAAGTGATATGTATTATGGATCACAACCGATCAAGTTTTCAGTGAGATTTAGGCCAAGTATAGCACAGCCTGTAAATAACCA
Source organism: Pygocentrus nattereri (assembly GCF_015220715.1). Lineage (NCBI taxonomy): Eukaryota > Metazoa > Chordata > Actinopteri > Characiformes > Serrasalmidae > Pygocentrus > Pygocentrus nattereri. Next base: position 8,723,427 of record NC_051230.1, on the reverse strand, counting down.
GCGTATGTTATTCGTTTATGTCATCTTATGCCGGCTTTTCATAAATAGAGTTTATGTGTTCAGTGGTGAGCATCATACTTCTGAATTGCTATCACTAATGCTATTTCTTTTCTGTCTAAAGCATTGCCGTCTGCATTATAACCTCAAATTTTACATATTGATTGATACACACTAACTTACAAAAATATAGTCCACTCACTGGCCACTTTATCAGAAATACTTTTATAATATCCCTACGTTGGTGCGCAATTACAGACTGTAGCCCATCAGTTGCTGTACACTCTGTCAGCCACTACCCCATTCATCATTGCTGACCAGACATTATTTGGGTGGTGGATTATTCTCAGTACAGCAGTGACCCTGACATAGCAGTGTTTGCTGAGCTGGTTCAAGTGTATCAGACACAGCAGTCTCATTGCTAGGTGATAACCAGCCAGAAACAGACCTCTGATGAAGGGCTAGAGTAGGGGTGTACAACTCTGGTCATGGAGGGTCAGTGTCCAGCACAGTTTTGAGGTTTCCCTACTCAAACACACCCATCGAACCTGCCAGTTAACAGGTGAGTGTAATCAGGTGTGGTTGAGCAGGTAAATCACCAAGCTGTGCCGGACACCAGCCCTCCAGGACCGGAGTTGTGCACCCCTGGACTAAAGGATGAAGAAAGTTCCTTAACTGTACACCAGCAAGGTGGAGCTACAAGGGTTTCCCATAAAGAGGCCAGGAAATGGACTTTTGTGTATTATTTCTAAGATGGTAGAACTTCTCATTTTTTGTGACCGTGCTGCCTTGTAACCTGCTACCTTTTCCCTATAAGTGTGAAATCCATGACCTTACAGTCTGTTCTGGTGTTGCAGACTCCCCATACCCGATGGGAATGCCACTCGTGGCCGCTCTGGAGGGCAGTGACATCACTCTCTCTTGCTCTGAGTACAAATCTCTCCCTCCTGCTAAAACTGTGTGGCAGCGAGGAAAGAGTCAGGAGGTTATCGTCCCCAGCTCCAAATACACACTGATCGCCAAGGGCCCGGAGTTTACTCTAACCATAGTGAATGTGACGAAAGACGACGAAGGTGTTTTCTTCTGCTGGAGTGAAAATGTTCTGGCGGCGAAGGAACTGGAAGTCTATCTTACTGTCAGATGTAAGTAAAACTCTTTGCTGTTTCTGGAAGCTTTAGCGCAAAGGTAAACGGACATCTTACTAATCACGATGGAAATTTCAGGGAAACGACATACAGTTATATCAGGAGTGTCACCAGAGATTTATGGACATTGGTCTCCACTGAGGAGTCTGGGGGCATGTTTCCCTAAGAAGATGTTTTAATGGTCCCAAAGTATCTGTTCACCATGCACGTTTAGATTAGCAATAGGTTTAAAGTGGCTATTCGGTCAAATTGGTAATGATCTGTTTCTTCGTAGTGTGTTAAGCACAGATCCTTTACAGTTTAAATGCAATATCTGTCCATCTACACACTCTCATCCAAACTCACAGATTATAGATTGGTACAGACTCAGTTTGTGAAACCAGATAGTGATTTTGTTCTGTAGTTTTCTTTATATGTTTTATAGTCTATTATTGTTTATAGTGACATTTGACAGCACAAAAATGATATTTTCTCAATTATTTTGTTTATCGAGTCTCACAAATAATATCTTATAAGATATCTTAAGAAAACATTTTAAATGAAAGCTTAATGTTCACTTGCTTGCTCTCCCATCAGTTTGTGCCCTGCTATGCTGTGAATTTGGAGACAGAATAGCAGTTTTGGATTAAGAATGAATGCAAAATACTATGTGATGATTTGGAAAAAAAATAAGGTGCCTTCATTTGGCAGACTAAATCATACTTAGGGGTCCAATCACATTTTGCTTATTTTCTAAGTGAAAAGAAGGTAGTACCACTTCTACATTAAACAAACATAAACATTGCATATTTCTGCAGATATGTAATGGACAATTATCATTTATTTGCTGAATGTTTGCTGTCATTTCATCCAAAAGGGTTCTTATGAAGTGCTGACCAAAAGGGTGCCCAAAGTTATGCATTTTATGTGTCATTTTTTCCAGAATGATAAATTCAGCAAATAAATAATAATTGACAATTTGTTGAGACAGTAATGTATAATTTGACCAAGGTTGTCCAAGTAATAAGCAGAAATGAACAGAATTATAGTATTACAGAATGTGGGTGAGTTTACTAATTCTTAAAGTTGTGTAATTGCATAAATCAAATCAAATCATCTTTCAAAATTCAGTGCTTGAGGTGTAAACAAAGTCATTTACAGAGGTTCAATATGAAGAGATTGTTTACAGAGGCGGGGAAAGGAAGAACCAGGTGTCATGATGTCTGCAATACTAGTCAGGAGTGCACTAAAGCGCCAAAACATTTCACTTCCCAGTTTGTATATAGAAACTAAGCAGCAAAAACAATTTTGAAGTCACTGTTTTTGTGACGTCATGAAAACCAACACATCTACATATTTCCATGAGCCATGACAGTAAAACCACCTCCTTGTTTCTACATTGTCCACTTACTGTATAGCTGCACTTTGTAGTTCTACAGTTACAGACTGTAGTCCATCTGTTTCTCTGATACTCTGTTACCCCCTTTTACCCTGTTCTTCCATGGTCAGGACCCCCACAGGACCACCGCAGAGCAGGTATTATTTGGGTGGTGGATCATTCTCAGCAGTGCAGTGACACTGACATGGTGGCACGTTAGTGTGTGTTGCACTGGTACAAGTGGATCAGACAGCAGTCTGCTTGAGTTTTTAAATGCCTGAGAATAGTCCACCATCCAAACATATCCATCCAGCAGTGTCCTGTGGGCAGCATGCTGTGACCACTGATCAAGGATGAGAGCAGGGATGTCAAACTCAACCACTGAAGGGGTCGTATTAAAAACAAATCTGTGGGCCAGAGAAATTTTTTTTTCCTTTTTTTAATTAAAGTTGTGTGTAACCTGAACTGGCCATGTATTCAAAAACACAAAAACCTCAGCAGTAAAATCTAGGCACTTGTAGTCGACCTGAAATACTAGATGAAATATTCAATATTCAGTTATCACAGTGTCACCGCTGTCCCAAAGCAGCGTTGGGGTAGAAGAGTCAGAGCACACATTTACGTTGCTGTGCATGCTGGAGACTGTAGTACAGCACATTGAGAAATGGGCTAATGTTAATAGAAAGCTATAATACATTTGGGGGCTGGATAGGATTGTCACGGGCCTTGTGTTTGACACATAACATACCAACATAAAAACTGTGCTGCAGCAGATGAGCTACTATCTCTTTACGTCTACCAGGCGGAACAACAAGTTAGGAGTGTCCAATAGAGTGGACAGGGAATGGACATATAGGCCGATGTGGGTAGCACTCTAGTAGACTCTGTTAGTGAATTTCAATGGGAAAATAATGAGTTTCAGGAAAAAAAGAAGGAAAACATAAATACACCACTTTCATAGAAATGAAACGGTCTTTTGAATCAAGTTCTTACATATAAAGGGCTGTTGAGCTGCTTTATTCCAGTAGACTCATCAACTAAAGCAATTTTATGTTTAAAAGCCTTAAATCTGTCTCGTCATTCACAGAATGCTGCTGGGCAACATGCTTTGGATTGGAAAAACTACAGTCAGAAAGCAGTTCCGTCACTGTTGGCAGCTCCTCACACTGAATTCTTTGTGTTGATCATTCTGATGTAAAAATGTTTATTTTCCAGCCTTTGCAGACAGCTCCGGGGCGGCGGTCGGAGTCTTTATCTCGGTTCTGATCGTAGCTGCTGGGATAACAGTGGGATTCTTAGCGTACTCCCGTCGTGACAGGATATGTCTGAGTACGTGTCACTGTTTTATCTGCCTTTACATCTGGCTTTAGCAGCAGCTTCAAACTAAGCTCAGGATGTTTGTGGTTCAGATTAGGAGAAAATCTGTAAGCATTACACTGAGACTGTTTTCATATGTTTTAATCACACATACATACTTGATATTAAATCATTTTCCTCTATTTTTCTACAGGTTTTAGATTTAGGTAAGTATAAACACAAATATTATAACGTTATAACGAAAACACGGACTATAGAGCGAACATTTATTATTATTATTATTATTATTATTATTATTATTATTATAGTAAGAACGATGTTATTATTATTCATTTGAGACATAGGACAATGATAATATACTACTAATTATAATGGTGGTACATTTTCCTGTTATCATTATTTACTGATTATTTTTAATAATATCCTGGTTAAAAAAAAACTAGTAAAAACTCCTGAGGCTTACATTAATATTTTAATTAATTGTGTATTATCACAGTTATTATTTTATATATTATTATTATTATTATTATTATTATACATGTTATTATACATCATTATAGTAATATATTTGAATTATAATAGTATAATAAAATAACAGTAGTTTATATTATGAATCATTATTAAAAATATTATTATTATTATTATTATTGTTATTATTATTGTTATTATTGTTATTATTATTATTATTATTATTATTATTAATGTACTATGCTTAATTCAAAAAGGTGGCAAAGTGTCTATTTGAAATGAAATTCTTGTTGTTATTATTAGTTGTTGTTGTTGTTGTTGTTGTTATTATTAATATTATTAGTATTAGTAGTAGTACTATGTTATTAAATGAACGTTGGTTTTATAGGAACCTGTTGCAGTAAAAGTCTTCTAAGAGCCCTCAGTCCTAAACTCTGCTCATGATGCTGTTTAAAAGCCATTAAAGCACCGTGTTGTTTTCAGTGGATTAGAGGACGACAGGACGGATGTGCTGAGCCTCGTCGAGTCGGATGAGGACGATGTTTTCCACGACGCTGTTCCGAGACTCAGTCCTGTTTCTAACGGACACGTTCCCACACGCACCACTACACTCGTAGAGATCCACAGGATACAGTCCAGTGAGTGACCGTTTAACTGTTTCCTAAAACATTTCAGATTCACCAACAGTGTGAGATGCTACTGTCTAATCTAACCTTACAAACAATCAGACCTTTATTCATAAAGCGCTTATTTTAATGCAAACATAATGTGCTGTACAGACTGACACCTTTCAGATAAATAAAAATAGCAAATAACGACAAAGTAAGAAATGAAAAAAGTCACAAAAAAACACAACAAAAAAAAGACATAAGATTGCATTAAATTGGAAATACAGTACTTCATTTTTAATACTCTGTCTGGTTCAGTGGCTACCAAAGTGCACACCTGAAGCCAGGAGCTGTGTTTGCTTTTCATATGAAAGTAAGTACAGTTAAACCGATATGTATGAGTCAGGTAATTCAGTATCACAGCTGTTAGTTAGACTGCACCTAGGGCTATAAAGGTTTCCTATGACATGAATTAGTTGCAAAATGACTTTAAAAATACTGTTACAATGAGGATTTCCCATGTTTTATTTTTGGTTAAACAGTCTACTTTGATTGATTACTTAATGCACAGTGCGTTATGATATCAGTATCGGCAGATAATATTTAATCCTGTCCAGTTCCCATCTGGTAGCTAAGTCTCCCCTATTTGTTAGATGCCATCAGGCTGGAAGGGCGGAATCGAGCATGCACTTCATCTGAGGCATCGCCACCACGTCTTTCTGAGCTGCTGCTAATGCAGCGTCATTAGACAGGTCAACACACTTGGAGCAGAATGCTAACTCCTGATTTTTACGTCAACTGACAGACACCCATGAGTGATGGGGGGCCTTGTGATCTTCTTATGATAGGGCCATGGTTGCAATCATTGTATTCTGCAAGACAGGGTTGGGGTCTCTACAAGCCCCACAGTGAGACTCTATGATGTTCACAGTGTTGCAATATGACTCAATCTGTTTTTATTGTAGCAACACAGACGTCTGGAGTAGATAAGGCAACATTCAAAACAGGCTTTATCCATAGCTACACATACTGAATTGCGTCTGAGTGGTGGGCTGACCCCTGTTCTCCTACAATCAGGACAAGTGTGCAGTCCATTAGTGTCTATTAGTAACAGCTGGGATAACGAAACGCTGGTCTCAAAAGCGCCATCTTGTGGGTTAAGACAGAAGGGCATTTGGTATTCTATTAGTCCAACACAGGGCTTAATACACATTACAATATTATTAAATAAATTATTAAATATCAATACTTGGGCCTCCATGTATCAGTGCTATTTTTATGTCCCAAACTGTTTTTTTTCTCCTGCTTCTACTAACAGAGCAGAATGTTTTGGTGACGCCAAAACTACTGTGTTTACATTTTATTTATTTGTTTTATTGCATTTTTGATGTTACATTTTGCATAATGCTAATCTAATAGATCTAATCCCAATTTTATAAAGGTGAACACACTCCTGGGCAAACATTGGGCAGAGTCTAAAATCTAATGTTATTTACTGAGGGCTTTATTAAACACCGAGTAACTCTGCAATGTTTGAAGCCATTCATCTGTAAATTTACACCCAGAACTTCAACATCTACAGAAATGAACGGGGAAAACTCCACCTTGTTAAGCTGATTTATCAATTTGTTTAATTATTTTTTGTTAAGACCATTAAAAGCTTAATGTTTTGAAATTTTCTTGCTTAGTCCATTTTTATTTGCCCAGGAGTATACATCCACATCAGTATCCACAGATAGGTACCATTAGGAAGTGGAAAACTCTAGGTAGCTGCCCATCCTGTGCGTCTGATGCGGTTGCCTCTTTTGCCTTGACTGGGTGCCAGTCTGCCAGCCTTCTGGACCAGCTTGACCACCACTGAGGGAGAAGGGCGGCCATCCTACCCACCCAGAGAGAGCGAGGCCAACTGTGCTCTCTTGGACTCCTGGTTACGGACGGCTGTAGCATCACCAGAGATCGAACTCTGATGATATCGAATCTCCTGATGATACGGCCAACGCTTAGACGGTGGCGCCACTCAGGAGCCCCTGCTTTGTACTTTAATACTTCATACTAACAATGTTTGCTATCCGGTGTCGACCAGAGGAGGATGAGTTCCCCTTCTGAGTCTTGGTTCCTCTCAAGGTTCCATCCACCTGCTCTTTTCCCTTGCCACTGTCGCCACTGGTGACGCTCCTGGGGGCTCGGACCCAGGTTTTTCTTTTCGTTCTGAAATACTGATTGTTCTGTAAAGCTGCTTTGTGACAACACCTGTTGTAAAAAGCGATAGATAAATAAACTTTGCTTGCTGGCTTGCTAGGTGACAATTTCTGAAATGATTCAGTATAACTTGTTTGTTTTTAGGTGATCATGAAGATAACGTGAACGACGCAGACCAAGCAGATCAAGAACAAGCTAAGCCAGAAGAATGATACAGAAACTCAGTGGACTTCTCAGATTGTACAGGACAGTTCTTTTGCTTTAGACGGCCTCTGCAGTGGCCTGTTCATATGTGCAAGGAATGCAAATGAAGTTTTAAATGTGTCTTGATTTGTATGTTGTACCCTGTGACTGTATGGTTATGTATATTAAAATAATGTGAGTTGTATAAAATATGCAAACAGCTTGGTTGCTGTTAGTACTTCTGGCCACAGATGAATTAGTGAAAACGGTGTCCATTGGTGTCTGTTTGTGCACATGAGCAACTATTGTTGCTTTCTTATAGCATCATAAACATCATTCATATGTTTTGTGGTGGACTCCTCATCATTCAGCTGAATATTTTAGTAATGAAACTTGTTCATAGTAGGACTCTGTAAATAACCAACTTTCAGCTCCAGATCTAAAGTACTCCTGGTTTTGTGGTTTACCATATCGTAGAAAGCTGAATTTTTTTAAGGGTTTGATGGAGAACGTAAAGGTTCTTCATCTCATTCAATGCCCAGTGCACACAGTCCATATATGTAAGTTGAGGTGCTAAAGTATTTCATTTTTAATAAATAGTTTTTGTAAAACCAACACATTTACACACATCCACAAGTCTTGTCAAAGTAATAAAGAGTGTTTCAGCCCAGACTTCTCTCAAAATGCAGCCAATCAGCACAGACATAATTTACATACACTGTTTGTTATTCAATAAGAAACTACTTATTTTCTTGTCATAAAACTGTTACAAATAGCAGTTCATCAGATACACACTATATTGCCAAAGGCATTCGCTCGTCTGCCTTCACACGCATGTGAACTTGAATGAGATCTCACTCTTAATCCACAGGGTTTAATATGATGTCGGCCCACCCTTTACAGCTATAACAGCTTCAGGTCTTCTGGGAAGGCTTTCCACGAGGGCTTGGAGTGTGTTTATTGGAATTTTTGTTCTGCCAGAAGCACATTTGTGAGGTCAGATACTGGTGTTGGACGAGAAGGCCTGGCTCACAATCTTCGCTCTAATTCATCCCAAAGGTGTTCTGTCGGGCTGAGGTCAGGACTCTGTGCAGGCCAGTCAAGTTCTTCCACACCAAACTCGCTCATCCATGTCTTTATGGACCTGCTTTGTGCACTGGTGTGCAGTCATGTTGGAACAGGAAGGGGCCGTCCCCAAACTGTTCCCACAAAGTTGGGAGCATGAAATTGTCCAAAATCTCTCTGTGCTGAAGCATTAAGAGTTCCTTTCACTGGAACTAAGGGGCTGAGCTCAACTCCTGAAAAACAACCCCACACCATAATCCCCCCTCCACCAAACTTTACACTTGGCACAATGCAGACAGACAAGTACCGTCTCCTGTCAACCGCCAAACCCAGACTCATCCATCGGATTGCTAGACGGAGAAGCGTGATTGGTCACTCCAGAGAACACGTCTCCACTGCTCTAGTGCCACTGCACTGCTCTCACTGAGTCCAGTGGCAGCGCTTTACACCACTGCGCTAGATGCTTTGCATTGCGCTTGGTGATGTAAGGCTTGGATGCAGCTGCTCAGCCTTGGAAACTCATTCCATGAAGCTCACTGTGCTGTTCTTGAGCTAATCTGAAGGCCACATGAAGTTTGAAGGTCAGTAGAGATTGACTCAGCAGAAAGCTGGTGACCTCTGTGCACTATGCGCCTTCAGTTTGACAAATGGTTTGAAACAGAATATTTGCATCAGTTTAGAATCGTACATTTACCTGCCATAATACTGGTTTTATATTATCTTAAAGGCACAGAAACACACTGCGTAATTCCAGGTTATAAAGGGGGTGGCATTGTGGGACGTAGTAAAGTGAGCATAATATGAATGATACGTTTTTATGGTACATAAAAGCTTCACAAGTAGATAAACTCCAGAAATGGGCCCTTTGACTCACTGTGTGAGACAAAAGTCAGCAAAGCTGCCCAAACCTAAACTGAATCGCAATTTTGATGAAATAATGATGTAAAGTAACTTACAGAACTGCAGAGGACATTTTAGCACATTCAGCATTTACATCTGCCAGAATAGAAACTGAAGGGTCTTTTATTTGAGGAAAAGGTTCTTCCATCCAGAAAGTACAGATCCATCACAATTTTAAACTTAAAATAAATCACTTTATCCACCCAAAACGTTCTGCTTGAGAAACTTAACAAATCCATCAGAATTGTACTTGAAAAATTTGACCAAATCCATTCAAAAAGCACAAGCCCCTGCATTTTTCCCTGAAGACTTTTAATATAGAAATGAATAACTGACACTGCCCGCCCCCCCCCCAATTTCTTTTATTGGAAAAAATAAATAATTGACCTCGGCTTCAAAGGGAGGAGCAGGCTGTGACGTGACGAGCTGAGTGCGCATGCGCAAACACGGCACCTTTGAGAATACTAAGGTGCCGTGTGCTGCGATGAGACTGGAGCGCGCGCGCGCACACACACACACACACACACACACAGACACACACGCACACACACGCACCGCCACACCTTTCTGATGAGCAGAGCAGCGCGATGTGTACATCTGAACACACACCGCCTGAAGGTGAGTCGCGATCCCACCCCAGCTCAGAGCTGCGCGTGAATGTCGTCTTTGATTAAATAGCGCTGTGATGAGCTTATGGTGGTCTGTGTGCGAGGATGAGCTGATGGTGGTCTCTGTGTGTGTTAGCCTGTGTGCGCGGATGAGCTGGTGGTGGTCTGTGTGCGCGGATGAGCTGGTGGTGGTCTGTGTGCGCGGATGGGCTGATGGTGGTCTGTGTGCGCGGATGGGCTGATGGTGGTCTGTGTTCGCGGATGAGCTGATGGTGGTCTGTGTGCGCGGATGAGCTGATGGTGGTCTGTGTGCGCGGATGAGCTGATGGTGGTCTGTGTGTGGGGATGGGCTGATGGTGGTCTGTGTGCGTGGATGAGCTGATGGTGGTCTGTGTTCGCGGATGAGCTGATGGTGGTCTGTGTGCGCGGATGAGCTGGTGGTGGTCTCTGTGTGTGTTAGCCTGTGTGCGCGGATGAGCTGATGGTGGTCTGTGTGTGCGGATGGGCTGATGGTGGTCTGTGTGCGGGGATGGGCTGATGGTGGTCTGTGTACGCGGATGGGCTGATGGTGGTCTGTGAGCGCGGATGAGCTGATGGTGGTCTGTGTGCGCGGATGAGCTGGTGGTGGTCTGTGTGCGCGGATGAGCTGGTGGTGGTCTGTGTGCGCCGGATGGGCTGATGGTGGTCTGTGTGCGGGGATGGGCTGATGGTGGTCTGTGTGCGCGGATGAGCTGATGGTGGTCTGTGTGCGCGGATGAGCTGGTGGTGGTCTCTGTGTGTGTTAGCCTGTGTGCGCGGATGAGCTGATGGTGGTCTGTGTGTGCGGATGGGCTGATGGTGGTCTGTGTGCGGGGATGGGCTGATGGTGGTCTGTGTACTCGGATGGGCTGATGGTGGTCTGTGTGCGCGGATGGGCTGATGGTGGTGTGTGTGCGCGGATGAGCTGATGGTGGTCTGCCTGATTTCTCTCTTTCCTCCGCTCCTCAGAGCAGGAAGAGCTGATGGGAGAGTTGAAGCCCTCTCGGCCCGCGCGCCTCTACGGCTCTGCAGGCTGTGAAACGTGGAGCGCGTGCTTCTCCCCGGATGGCTCGCGCTTCGCCTGGTCCCTGGGCCACGGCACCGTCAGGGTGCTGCCCTGGCCACTGCCCTGCGACCAGTAAGCCCCTTTCAGCTCTGCTCTCTGGATCTGCAACACACACAGGAGGTGGTTCACTAGAGGTCCTGGCAGTGTTTCTGTTTAGAACCATGAGCTCTGTAGAACCATTTCATGCTTAAGTGGTTCCTTGCCTGGAGAAACGGATCCTCGGGTTGAATATGGTTCTATATCACACCAAAAACGGTTCTTCTATTGTTATAAGGTTGTCATGCTAATAGCAGAACCCTTTTTGGTGCTAGAGAGAACCATTTTCAAAAATGTTCTACATAGAACCACACATTCTCTATCAATCTGAAGAACCATTTCCTCAGGCAAAGGACCCCTTAAGCATGAAATGGTTCTGTATCGAACTTGTGGTTCTAAATAGAATCATTGCCTTCACTGAAGAACCCTTGAAGAACCAGCTTTTTTTATAAGGGTACATTCTCATAATATACTAGGATTAGCTTTGTTTTTAAGTATATTACATCACTGTTGGAACAAAACCTCGAAAACCTCAAAACCACTTATCAAGGTACAAACAATGTAAATGTTCCCTCAAAGGTACAGCAGTGGTTTTAAGGTCCAGTTGTGCACCTTGAATGGGTTTGTCCAGGCGAAAAGTACATGTTTGTACCTTTTTATAACTTAATATGTTAAAAAAGAGCAATAAAATGAAAGCGTGGAGGCGAGACGAGGTGTGTGGAGTCAGTACAACTTAGAGAATATCATTTCAGTGGGTTATGGTTCAGTTATGTTCCCTGACTAAAGGTACTGAGATGTTCCCTTGAGGGTCCCACCCCAGTGACAAGAGGGGCACTGCCCCAGTGACAGTCTCACACCTTTTTCTGAGAGTGTGGAATGAAACCTCTTTCATTCATGTAAAAAATTCTTTGCATTAACTTACATTGAAAGTTAAGAGCATCTCTCTTGTCCTGTGAAATCATAATTTAAAACATTTTGCAGGTTTTGTTCTGACTGCAAATAAAAACTAGTTTCTTAATGCTAAAAAAAACAGTTGTTCACCAGAACCAAACATACTGATTGTGAGAATCTGACTTCCTTTATCTACTGTGAATGGTTCAAAGATCATACGTACACTGTAATTTGACTTGATGATGAAATCACTTTCAGAAATCACATGAATAAGCCTGTAAGGAAACCTGGCAAAACCAGAATGAACAGGGTATGTTTCTACTGTCTCTGGCAGCAGTATGTCAAAATACTGACTTACCATGTCAAAGTAATGACTTAGTATCTCATAATATTGACTTATTATGGCAAAATAATAACTGACCTTCTCAAAATACTGATGTGCATAGTGTAATAATGACTTACGTTGAAATGCTTGTTATCTCAAAATAACTTATTTATTCAAAATATTTAATTAGTATCTCAGAATAACTTTTTACTCAATATTTTCTTAGTGTCTTGAAATCATGACTTATTTTCTCCAAAATTTACTTACTTTTTCAAATTTTTCAAATTTGACTTATACTGATTTTGTAAATAATACTTTGTTATCCCAACATAATTATTTGCTAATTTAACAACTCATTATTTTAACACAGTATTTCAAAATCTCAATAAAATAAGTGTATTTTTATCCTAAGTCAATAATAAGTCATTATTTTGAGAAACTGAGTCAATATTTTGACAAAACAAGCCATTATTTCAAAATGGTAAGTCAATAGTTTGACATGCAGCTGTCAGAACGTCAGATGTATTTTTTCTTCTCTACTTGCTGAGAATGGGCTCCCATATGTATAGTAGTTGCCTTGATAAGTGTCCTTCTGTCACTCCTTACTCAAGGTGATGTTTATATATTCACGCTGAAGGTCTGGACTCAAGCCCCTGCACTGTTTATTGTTCTGCATCCAGGTTCATTACTGATGACAGTGCTAAGTATGTTATGAGCTTTATGCTGAAGTTGTATGGCCCTCTCTAACTGTGAGGCATGACAGGTGCTGGATTTTATTTATTTATAAAGCCCTTATCGCATACCTGCCACTGTGCATCACACCGATGTTGACTAATGTCCTTATCAGACTAAAGTGGTTGGATTATATGCTGCAGGTCCCACTTGTTCAGGTTCAGGTCTCTAATGAACAAGCTGAGAGTGAGAGCAGCTTCCAGATCTTCTTATGGAATTCCCCCTGTTTATTGCTCCCTCCCTGCATTATAGTGGATGAGTTAGAGCAGAACAGGATCAGGGCTGGGAATCAGATCCACTGTGAAAAAACGACTGAAAGGAATAAAAAATCGACAGGGGAACCATCTCTGTGCTTCTCTTTGTTGCAATACTTTACTTGTGTGCTTGTATGTATCAAATAAGGCTTTGATTCGCAAATTATCTCTGTATTGAAGTGCTGAGATTTTTTATTGTGAGCATTTTGAACAAACCTGTGGCAAGCATGTGGACTAGGGTGAACAATACGTTTTTTAAATGTTTCCTGAGGTTTTGTTTTATATATATATATATATATATATATATATGCAGAACATACTTTTGATGTAAGAAAGTGGTGGTCAAGCCGGTCCAGAAGGCTGGCGAGCAGTGGCACCCAGTCAAGGCAGAAGAGGCAACAGCATCAGACGCAGAGGATGGGCAGCTGTTCAACTCAGCAAAAAAAGGAAAGAAAAACACAGAGTCAGTTCTGTAATGAGTGACTGATCACAGATTATAGTATAACAGAGCAGCAGAGACTCCGGCAGGTCTAGATCTGACAGGGAAGCCTAATTACTGAAGGCTTGACTATACAAGTAAGTTTTTAGCCTAGACTTACAAACTGAGGCTGTGTCTGATTCCCAAACATTAACAGGAAGATTGTTCCAGAGCTGGGGGGCTTTATATGAGAAAGCTCTGATGTAGCTTTAATTCTAGGTACCAGTAGTCAGCCAGCACCTTCTGATCTAAGTAGGCGTGATGGTTCATAGTGGGAGAGAAGTTCACTCAGGTACTGAGGGGCGAGTCTGTTTAGAGATTTATATGTCAGTAATAGAATTTTATAATGTGTATATATATATATATATATATATATATATATATATATATATATATATAAACCCTGTGTATATAACCATGTGTACTCCTGGTCAAATTGATATTTTATGTTTAATGTTCAAGGATGCTAAATACATAAAATATAAATACATAAGTAGAGGGTTGAGAGGGTGTGTTAACAAAATCTGAACACCCCTGATCATTTTTCACTCACAGAAGTGTAATTTGACCAAGGGGTGTCAAATTTTGACAAAAGACTGAAGCCATAGTCTGTTATTTGGTCCGTGTCTTGCAGCCCTTTGTTACATAATGTTCCTCTATGAAACACGATGTACCATGTTCTGCTCTCATTGTAGTCATGCAGAGGATTCTGCTAACAGTGAAGAGAAGGTGCTGCAGTGTAACCACACCGTATGGGGCATGGCATTTGGACCTCAAATGGCCAATCGAGCGAGAGCTGCAGTGCGCTGTGGGGCTGCAGAAGGATTGCTCTTAGCAACAGGCCTCAATAATGGAGTGATCAAGGTGTGGCTGATCTCCACTGGTAAGACTGAGAGTGGTCACAGTAGTGTAAAAGGACTTCGCACTTGTTTGCACTTTGGGCAGTTTGGAGTGGTTATGTAATGATGATTTTGAACTGCTCAGCAAGCACAAACATTGTACATGCACAACATCTCTTTCACCCCACTTAACCAATAGTTTTCTGTTTTTACTTTCAGGACAGATATGGCTAAATCTAACTGGACACCAGTCCGTGGTGAGAGATTTGGCGTTCGCTCCAAATGGAAGTCTCACTCTTGTGTCTGCCTCCAGGGACAAAACTCTGCGAGTCTGGGATCTGGCCAAGAAAGGTTACAGCATATATCTTTATTGTGAAATGCTTTGAAATGGCCGCAATCTTGTAAGGAGCCAACTTCTTTTATTTTATTGGCCTGTAATTGATCTATCCATGCTCCATGGTCTTTTGTTGCTAAGCAGAAGAAGCTTTAAAAGACACAAAATTCCATTCAGCCTAATGATCCATCTGAATCAATCAGATGATTAACTAGATAAATAGATAGATATATATAAGTACATGTAATATATATATATATATATATATATATATATATATATATATATATATATATATATATATATATATATATATTCCCCGGCCGGGCGGTTGATGTCCATTCTGTGTGGAGTTTGCATGTTCTCCCCATGTCTGCGTGTCTTCTTCTGGGTTCTCCGGCTTCCCCCCTCAGTCCAAAGATGTGCAGTCAGGCCAATTAGACATGCTAAACTTGCCCCTAGGTCTGAGTGTGTGTGTGTGTGAATGTGTATGTCTGTCTGTCCTGTGATGGACCGGCAACCTGCCCAGGGTGTATCCTGTCTTCCACCCAATGACCGCTGGGGGGGGCTCCAGCGCGCCCCCCCCCCCCCCCCCCGCAACCCTGAGGGAGAAGCAGCTTAGAGAGTGTGTGTGTGTGTGTGTGTGTATATACACATAAACTTTTTTGTTTGTCCATTTTGCCTTTATTAGGGCTTTTTTTCTTTTCAGAGGACTCTTCAGTTCTTCAAAGATATCTTATATTTTTCCACCTCCACAGTTCAGTCTTAGTAGCTGGTTGTATTTTCTGCTTCTGACAGTTGAAGAAATCACATTCAGTGATGTTGAGGTCTGGACTCTGGGGTGGTCAGTCCATTGCTCTGAGAACCCCAGCAGTTTCTTTGTTTGGTTTGCAAATCTTCTTCAGTTTATTTCCTTTTCTCCTTTTTCTCTTGAAATTAAATACGCGAAAGGTGGTCTTTGACATTTGCACAGTAAAATTAGTTTACTGTAAAATAAATATTTGAAATGAAGAACACTTTAAATTTGGGTACTATTTTGACTGAGCTGTGCATTACAGTTTCTCATTTGGCTGAATGGGATCTTTGTCAATGTTCTGTATGGTTGTTATGTAATAGCACATTTCAGGGTGGAGCATGGATAGGCCAGCTATTGCTTGTGGCATGTGCCTCTACAATTGCAGTTGTATGTTGTTTCTAGGACATCAGCAAACTTCTGAGATGATGAACTCTTAGCATGTAGTCATCTAAGTTCAGTTTCCTTTCTCAAGTCAACTAAATGCTTTCATCTTGTAGGAACACCATCCCATGTGCTGACGGGGTCAAAAAACTGGGTGTTCAAATGTTCCATTTCTCCTGACAGCAGCATGATTGCCTCAGTCTGTAATCTCGATTCAGTGAGTATCTTTACTGATCATTGACTGGTCATTATGTTTAATAGTCATACAGGGCTGTGTAATAGAGCTGAGGCTGCTGTGATGTTCTGCTATGAGCAGAAGATGCTCTTTCCTGTTTTAGGCTTCTTGAGCACTATTCGAACTGGATTTGCAAAGGGTGCACTATAATGTAATTTGTGCTTGATTTGACTGGAATATTGGCCCTGAACATTTGTGTAAATTACCCAAATTCCCAGAGAGAGCCCAGATTGACAGGTCATAGTCCAGATGTTCACATTAGCATGACACCACAGGAGTTTTGGAGCAGGTTGTGTCCTTCAGTTAGCACGAGGTGGATTGGAACAGGACTACTATTGCTGAGGGCTCAGGGCCTTATTGTATGAAGTCGTTCACTCCACAGTTATTACTGTTAGAGTGTAAGAACTACACACACTGCAGATTTGTACTGGATTAAAATGGCCCCACCGGTTTTACTGTCAGGCTGTTTAAAAACTAAACACGCTGCAGATTCATACTGGATTAAAATCACTCCACAGTTATTACCATCAGACTGTAAGTAGACATATTAAAGATTCATATTGGATTCAAATGAAAACTCCTGTCATTAGTGTCACTTAAACTCCAGCACATTCCCAGGAAAACTAATCTAGAGCCATCAAGGCTTTAAACCTGGGCACGTGAGATAAGCATAGAACATTCTGTGCTGTTGCGGGTCTGGAAAAACAGGACAGTGCTTCTTTATCTACTGTTGCATTTGTGTAAGATCTAGAAGAATCCAGTGGTGTTGCATCATGCCTCAAAAAGGTCTGTTAGCTGATGTCTAACAGCTTGTATTATATTACGTGTCTTTGTGTGAGCTTCAAGCAGCATGGTCATTAACTTGTAAAAACACCCTGTAAGCTTTTACTGCAATTTAACAAAAAAAAAAGGCATCCCAGAGTCACTATGCAACAGCCCAAGCAGGCCAGTTTAAAAAAAAAAAAAAAAAAGCTTACCTTATACACAATATACACAAAACACACTGAGTACAGTTCTGTTTAATAAAAGATTTAATAAAAAATTTACCTTAATTGACTTTATTAATCAAGCTTTAAGCCAAGTATTTAAAATTTAAATAATTATCTGATCATTTCTGACTGAATTCTGTCCTCTGTTCCTACAGAAAGCTTATCTATGGAGCATACGATCCTACACCTTCATCCGCAACCTGAAATACGATCACGAGCGGACCATGATATCATGCGATTTCTCTATGGATGGAGCACTACTTGCGATTGGTTCTTTTCATGCTGCGACAGGCTGGTGGCTGGACTTATGGGACCCCTACACTGCTGAACAGCTGACTAGAGTGGAGTGAGTGGACCAGTCAGCATATTTCATTTACTCAAGGGAATTCATTTACCTGTAGGAAATAGGACTACATGATGGTAAAACAAAAAACAAGCTTTAAAATGATCCAAGAGACTGAAAACTGTCTCGTCACAGTGTAACGTGTACATTAGAAGGGGCGGTATGACCCTCGGCCAAGGAAACCCATTTCTCCCAGCGCATGCTTGTGCTGATGTAGCTTTCAGGGGCAGTGTGGAAGTCTGTAGTGCGTGATTCAACAGAGGACAATTTTTACACGCTATGCGCTTTAACACTGGGCGGCTCGCTCTGCAAGTTTGTGTGGTCTACTGCTTCTTGCCTGAGCTGTTGTTGCTCCTTCCATTTCACAATAATGGCACTTGCAGTTAAATGGTGTAGAAACTTCCTATGACAGTACCATGTTTATTCACAGAGCTCTTTAGTATGCCCCATTCTACTGCCAGTGTTTGTCTATGGTGATCGCTGTGTTTGAGTTCATACACTTGTTAGTACAGGGTGTGGCTGAAACACTTGACCTGAATAATTAGGCGTGTCTACATACTTTTGGCCATATACTGAATATGCCAGCCAGTTTTAGATGGGCCTAGCAATCAAACTGGAGGGAAGCACTCGTCTTAGAACCAGAATGTATTGCAGAGAGTGTGTATTGTGGTTTATGAAATACTGTATATGTGTTTATTTATGTGCCTATTTTACTGTGTTTCTTCCAGGGACTGTGATATATGTGTATACAGAACTGACAATCTACTGGCAGCATTGAGTTTCTCTCCTGTATCCCTTCAACTGGCTTTCAAAGACTACAGGTGAGACAGTAATGTGGCATTGCTGTCGTGAGAAAAAGAAAAACATTGTGTGGAGATTTTTTAGGTCATTTTATGGCCAATATCTTACATTACAAGTCAATTTAGGATATTTGTGTAGGTTTACATGCTATAAACAGTGGTTAAGTCATATCTTTTTCACCTGACCATTCTCTAACCTCTCTTTACGCCATAGAATTAAATGGGCTGTTTTTGTTATTGTACCTTAAGACAGAGGATGGCCTGCATTGTGCCTCAGGTCTTAAACACTTCAACATGAATGTGTGGATATATGTAAATGCATAGGTTCTTGGGACACCATGAAAACATTTCTCTCAAAATGAGAGGAATAGTAATTGTAAGTGAAGAAAAAAATTAAACTACATCAGATTCTTTTATTTCTCGATTTGAGGACAATATTTTCCAGAGTATCGGCTTTAAAAACTATTTTAAAAACTCCTTAATTCTATAAAGTTATTGTTTCTAAGATTCAAGGCACAAGAAGCAACGATCAGCTACATTGTTGGAGTTCAAAAGGAGTCGAATGACTAGTTTCAACACGTTGACATGCCTGAGCATGCCTTTAGAATTACATAGTCAACAGTGGTAAGACACTGTCCCTTTCCTTTTCACCAAAGATTTCCTGCCTTTGTGTAAACAGGGCGTTACAGATTTGGGACGTGGAACAAGATAAACTGGTCTTGGAGGCGGATCACAACCGAGTCAGCGGACTGTGCTGTGCTTTCCACCCACAAGGCAGCGCTATTGCTACGGGGTAATTCCAAAACACATCAGTGCACTTTCAACTGGCAGTGACTTACACAACCTATTCCTAAGCCTTTACAATTTGTATTATAAATAGTGGACAGTTGTCAGTAACACTGTGAGAATTTAGCCTTTACCATACGAATCTCTCAGTGGGCAGCTGTAAGAAATATCTGACCAATCAAGATGTGAAGAGAAACAGCAGTCATCATAAATCTCTTCCCATCTGACTTTGAGTCTTTATATGTTCTGGTTTTAAAGTGTGATCAATGAACGGATGGACAGATAGATACTTTTAATGCCAGATGACAGTGGGAATGGTTCTCGGTGCAACAGAATGCAGTAGACCTCTCAGCTGTACAGCACATATGACCAGTGGCAATAAAAGTATTTGTCAATCCATCCATCACCTATACTTTCAAAACCAGAATTAAGTTAGTCTGTATTTTATTCCAGGGACTTTATCAGGTCTGAAATCTTGATCCAAACCCAAATAAAGCCTAAAAGTCCTGTCTTGATCATACTCGTGTCATCAAGTCCAGCAAAAGTACACAGCAGCGACTGTAAGAGCCATCATTATTTTAAAAATATTACATAATAATATAATGAGATGGCTAAAATTGTGCTTTTAGATCGGACCATTTTTGTTCCGCAAGCATTTTTTTTTGGTCTGGACAAAACTTTTGTTTGGTGCTGATACAGCAACATGTTAGTCTTCACCTTTTTAAACTTTTGACTTTTACTTCACATAGAACTTATTACCTAGATCACATTGAACATATAAAAATAAAGTAAGATAAATACTATTAACTTTTTTTATTGAATGTTATTGTACTCAACAATTTTCTTACAGGTTTTGATGCCAAATTCTGTCAGTAACATGGGTGGGTGCCAGCATGCCAGATTAAAGTCTAGGGAATCACTGATCATGGAGTCCAAATTCTTACAAGCCATATTAGCTGATTTTTACTAACCTTTTTTTTGTTTTAATAAATCTGAAGCTCACACTAAACGAGTAGGGTAAAGGTACTTTACCACAGAACTGTTCATACTTTGGTGCTCTTGGGTGTGCGTAAATTCTGTGCTTACCCATTTATAAATCTTGAATAAGAAAACATTGTTGAATTTCAGAAATCTTTGGAAAACTGCGTAATTGAGTTAAAAAAGCCCTTAAAATCCCAGGCTTATTACATACTATGGCTTATTATGCAGTAACTACACAGACTGCAACACAAACTTGCTGGGTTATTCAAAGGTTACAGAAGTGTGTAGTAAAATTTTAGGTCCTGGCCATTTAAGTGGTTATAATTAAATTGAGAACTGGTGAATGAGCCCTAAAATTATTTGCTCTTTAATTGGCCAAACTTTTTCAAATTTGAAATATTAAATCTGTTGCCTGCCAATCCCATTCTTGCCCGATTCACACAGTGCATCCCTATTAAAAACTGCTTTAAGGTAATGAAAGTTGAGAAGTTTGTTAGGGTAAAGTCTGTTAAAAGTGGGAGGATGGTTGTGAAAGTTTGATGCATATTTGGGGGAAAAAAAAAGTCACAGGTTCAAACACATTTGATGTATTTCATTCCAGGTGTCGAGATGGACGCGTGAAGTTTTGGAGGGTCCCTTGTCTAGTTCCAAGTCTGCAGCACCTATGTCGGACTGTTCTGAGATACTCTGTGTCTACTTTCCAAGTGAAGGCCTTGCCTCTCCCAAAGAAAACTCTGGAATTCCTCACCTACAGGAACATTTCTAAGAAAAAGATCCTGCGCTGCAGTGAACACTACAGCTGAGGAACACTGAAGCCCGTCCACTGCGACCACACGGATACTTTAGCAGCTTGCTTTCATTTTACAGCTTGAATAAGACAGAAAAAGGAAGAAAAAGAATCAACCTCCAGGACTCTGTAGATATGGAAAAGACATAAGTTATGAAGCACAAGAAATATTTATTTATGGACAAATTTTACATAATATCCTGCTGCTATAGAACTGCGAGATGTTGAATACTTTTCTTTAATGAAAACTTGATCACTTGAACATTGGATTCTTTTTCGGAATTCCAAACTGCTGTAATCCGTCCTCAACTCGTCAGAAGACCAAACTCACTAATGACCTCTAGTGTCATTAGCAAAAATAAGGCATGGGAGGTTTGGTGTGCTGTCAACTAGACTAGCCATCACTGACCACTATATCTCTAACTGCTTGGAAAGCTGCCACCATTGAGCTCAACTGAATCTTCTCGTTGGTCCCAGACGCAAGCCGATACCTGAGAGAGAGAGAGAGAGAGAGAGAGAGAGAGAGAGAGAGAGAGAGAGAGAGAGAGAGAGAGAGAGAGAGAGAGAGAGAGAGAGAGAGAGAGAGAGAGAGAGAGAGAGAGAGAGAGAGAGAGAGAGAGAGAGAATTATTGCACATTACTGCGCTGCACTTCTGTTTCATGTACAGGCACAATTTTTTTTTTTCTTTGTACTGATTTATGGTTTTGTTATTTAAACAGTGTTTTGAAAGTTAGGAAGGCATAGGGCTGTTAATCTGATGTTTATTTACATCTCTGACCTTAACTCACTACTCCACTAAGACGCTAACAGAACAACACAAAGAAATCTACTCACTCAATGTCAGCAAGCTTGATAAGCAAGCCCATTCGAATGGAAGGAGGAAAATCCACTGGAATAAAGAAGGAGAAGAAAGTTAACATAGCTCTACTTACATGCATGTCAAAAAAGGGGAATTCCACCAATTTTACAAAATTTATGTATAATCCAGGCATTGTAAACTAAGTCATTCCAAGTTTTTTGATGTAAAACTTGTGGTGATGACAGGAACAAGACTCTGCGTAAGAGAGCTTTTAGAGACATTTAATTCTTCAAAGTTGTAAGAAAGGTTACGAATACACCCAAAATACCCTGATGTTTTCCGATACGTTTAGACCTAAAGAAAGTTTAGGTCTAAACTGTATTAATTTTAAGTAGAGATAAGCTGGAAAGGAACAAGCAAGGCATAATAGGGCAAAACAGTTCAATTTCAGATTTACCACTATTTTCCTCATAATCAACACGACATATAAAGATTCACATGTAAGTTCACAGGTAGTTTAGGATAGTAAATGAAATGGCTACATTTGCATTGTATACATTGTGACTCCTGGTTCCCATCACCACTACTGTAAAGAAATGAGCCAGCAAGTTTCTCTCCAATGAACTCTCACATCAAAGCACTCACTCACTTAGTTACTCATCATCGATTGCATTATGTAGAAGCTTTGAAAACCTGTAGGGATTTCTCTTTAAGATGACAGATCCCGAGTTAAAATCAATGATTCAATCAGGAAAAACTGGAAGGGTTTGAATTCGTCATCACCCCTCTCAATGTGTCTGTAATGCAAATTGACATAAATCTGAAATTTGTATATTGTGCACGTTTCTGCATGTCGCACTTTTATTTAAATTATAAAATAAAACAGCCTGATGGATCAACAACACATGGATCATTTTCAATATTCTGGCCTATAGCTATCATTTAATGTTATTTATCATGTTATGTAATATTCTGTAGTGCATCATTACATCCTTCAGCCTCATCAGTTTTAAAAGAAGTCAGGATTTTTGTATTCTTTTAGTGCTGTTCAATCAATTGCTTGTTCTCTCACTACAAAACCCAACACGTCTTAATGGAAATACATTTAATGCCATACAACCATTAGAAATTCCCCTGATGGTGATAAAGAAATCCACAGATAGAGGCAAATAAATACAGATGTGATATTCAGCTTCCTAACAGTAACGTAAGCCATCTGGCTTCCTTCAGTATTTGCAAGATAGTAAATATAATAATAAATAAATAAATAGCTTCCAAAAATCCACCCTAAAGCTGGACTTTTTCTCTGCCCCCCTCACCCTTAAGATACATCAGAATTTCCCCCAGTCCAAACCAGAAAATCTCACTCTGGAGATCACTGTGGTGCCGTTTTAGGAAGCAAGTAGATGTGTTTATAACATATATAGCAATTGTTACATTTTAATATAGGGTGGAGTGGCCCTTTAAAGCTTCAGCTCAGCAGTAGTGAAGCATGCTACACTAGGCCACTGGCAACTTGTTTCTGTGGCAACCGTAGGGGAATCTCCAGGGAAACCAGGCTGAGAAAACAGTCTACTGAGCTGCTATACGAATGGTTTGTGATGTGTGTATGAGTGAGCCACAGAGCACTGGGCCAATTTCGTACTGTATTGGCACAGACAAGCAATTTACTGTATTTAACATTATTTACATGAACTGTCAAAAATAAAAAGGTACTGTATAGGTAGATTTTTGTCCCCAATATACAATATATGTGCCCTGAAAAAGGTCCTGAAGTTCCTATTGTGTACCTTAAAAGGTGTTAAAAAAAATAAAATACTCAATTCACTTTCCCAGGGGAAGTAAGCGTTTTTAACTTATCTTGAAGTTTAATTAATATAAAATAATGAAAAATTCAGAGAGAATGTATGGAATCAATCCAGCTTAAAAACAACTCCAGCAGAATCCAATATAAGTGTATTCTCTAACTAAAGATAATGAAGACGTGCCCTCAAGATAAGGCTGGGCGAGAAAAATGATAAATCATTATCACGATATAATGATATCTTGACAGTAATAAGAACTGTTCAATAAATGTTTTATATAATGGACCACTCTCACACTTCTGCATTCTTGCGATGGCCCTGGAAGAATTTTCTGCTGCAAGGAAAGCGACACTACTCTGCTAACTGGAAGCAGCACTCTGTCTCTCACACAGCACAGCAAACTGATGTTACTGTAGATCAGACAAGACCCAAAAAAAAAAAAAGCCTATCCCAGCGGTCATCGGGCGGAAGGCAGAATACACCCTGGACAGGTCGCCAGTCCATCGCAGGGCAGACAATACCGAGCATCGCATCGACATACCGAGCCAGCTAATGTTTGCTGTTCATACTAAGCTGAGGTTGTTTTTTTCCCCCCTAAAATTATGAATATTACAAAAATTGCGGCCGTGCTTTTTCCACCTGGTAAACAGCTGACCTGAAACTTTCTCCCACTATCCCATGACAGATCCCATGACAGGTTCTGACCATAACGGACCGTTTAAAACCACAATTAACCACTCAGGAGCAAACATCAGCATTCTAACAAGAAAGAAATAATTCAACATATTGATATGGTCTGATATGGAATTTATTATCGTGATAACATTTTTGGCCATATCACCCAGCTTTACCCTGAGGGTACTACCCCTGTGACAGCAGGAGTGTGTACAAACCAGTGTATACCATCTAATACAAACAGTGTATAATGCATAATAGAACTTTCTTTAGAAACCTTACCTCTGTGTATGAGTAGATGCACCTCTGTCAAAATGTCATGCAGTGCTAGACCTTTCAGAGTTTTTAGCTGTAGAATTTCTGATGAAATTTCTTTAAGAAAAAAATCTTTTTCAGGCATCATTTTATTTTGGTATGCCTTTTTTAAATTAACTACACACTCAGTGGAAAGTGAACAGATGATAAGGATACGGTTGTATGCCGTTGTAAAGTCTTTGTTCAAGGCCCAGTCCAATATGTTGGCGATATCTGAACGTAACGGATGTCCTGTGCACGTGTACACAGTGTCCTCGGTCACTTTCCCATAGGCCATATGAGTACTCTGCACAGACAACAGTGAATGTGTTATAAACTAGTACATGTACTAGTAAAACATCAAACAATTTTTTCAACATGTATGTTTTTCAAAGCGCCCCCAGACACAAACCTGTAAAATGTTCAATGACCGCCTCATGTCTCCTGATGACAGGGTCACAATAGCTTTCATGCCATCTGGAGTGATGTTGATGCTAAATGAAACAAACAGAAAGACAGGCAGACAAAATGTGTTTAAACTTTCATGAGTCTATGTTGACTGTTCATTGTTTCCTCTGTTCTTTAGTTTGGCTTGGTTACTGGCCTGTCCAGCCTTAAGTAGCGCAGGGAACATATGGTACAGTGAAACCGGCGTGTTTGAGAATTTTATTTTCAGACAGGAGCGGTCTGCACTGATCAGAGGAAAACACCTAATATGTGCTATAACGCTCCTATGTATAACATGCAGAAGAACAATTTCTAACCTGGGTTGTGCTTCAGACCCCTTCCCTTAAATGTGATGATCATGGGTTTGTCGAGATAGATATATATATATATATATATATATATACACACACACACACACACACACACACACACACACACACACACACACACACACACACACACACACATATACACACACACACACACACACACACTATATAACACTGATTTGCATTTGAGACCCAAATATCAAGCTGAACCTTCGTTTCAAGTCTGTGCATGACATTAATACGTAAAAGACGTATGAAGTTATCAGAAAAACTCCTGTGAGATCAGACTTGTTCCCTCTCACAATATTTTAGCAGGAATAATACTTCTCTCAATTTTAACAAAATATTAATAAAATGTACATAATATAGCTTTAAATATTCAAAGATATTTGCCACTCAAAAAATCATGTAAATTCAGAATAAAGAATGATCAAACAAAAAATTACAGTAAGAAACTACACAGCCTATACACTAATATATAACTGTAAAATAACTGCACTTGATATTTAACTAAAAATAACAACATTTAATACCACAATAAATCCTGGCTCAGTCTAAATTGGGTTGTCATGGTTTCACAAACTTTGTTAATATATTTTTGTTTTTTGATTGATATTTTTTGATTATTGCTTTCCAGTTTATCTATTTTCCAGAAAGGGTTTTAGAATATGTGAAAGGATATACACGCATTGCTGTCATTCAGTGCTTCTATTTTTACGTTTATTTTTATTTACTCATTTATTTTTATTTGATCAAAATAATCAGAAGATTGCTCAATAACTAACATAATAAATCAACAGCTCTAGTCTAAACCCATAGATATTTATTCATTAAAATAAGCTCAATCAGTTTAAGTTAAGTTTAAATTTAATCAGTCAAGTTTAATTCCAATGTAAAATTCTGGGAAAATTCCACGAGCCACTCACCTCTCCTGCTGGATAACATGCTCTAGCCTGGGGATCATCTGGTTCTGAGAGAGAGGGCCAAAACGAAAACGTGTGCATCGAGACTGAAGTGCTGGGATGATTTTAGACAAGTAGTTGCAGATCAAGCAGAAGCGAGTGTTCTCCGTGAACTTCTCAATCACTGACAACAAAAAGAAACAAAACCTCATTAGGTTAGACAATAATATAAAAAATATTCTACAAAAACTAAAAGCACTTTGGTTACATCTCAGTTATTTCATAAACAGCATGTACCCGTTTTATTACATTTCATTTGCATTAATAAATCCTATTTCTATCTGGACTCTTAAGAGCAGTCACTTTGGCTAGTGACAAACCAAACGACTACACTTTGCCCAAAGAGCCATTTGGGAACCCAGCAGGTAAGCTGGTAGAGGGGCAGATGGTTTGCTACCTCTCCTTAAAGCATTCTGAGCATCCTGGGTCATTGCATCTGCCTCGTCCAGAATCACCAATTTAAAACCCTTCCTGCATAAATAACAACACACACAAAAGGCACATTAGAAACAGCAACAAAAACGAATCCAGCGAGCTTATACGACATTAGTACTGCACAGAAACTAAATACATGTATTAAAAAAACAAAAAACTAAACAGAAACAGCCGTTTTAGTCCCTACACAGAACAAATTTAACATTTAGTATACTCTGACTAGATGTATGCATCTTTTACGTTGTTCAGCAAGTCTTTTCGGTAACACTTTATTTGGATGGTTCACTGTAGAGTCTTTGTAAATGTTCAGTATATCTTTAAGTAACATTCAACTAAACAGCCATAAAATGCAACTGTGAAGTTAAGTGTTACTTGGATGGTCCACTTTAGGCGCTTTGTAAATGCTCATTTGGCCAATAAGTAACATTCAACTAAATATCCATTAAATTCAACTGAACTTCAAGTTCAGTGTAAAAGAATGCATGAAATCTAACCCTAATCCTAAACCTAACCCTTACTTTAACCTCAAGGTTAAATCTACTCCTAACCCTAACCATAATGTTGTTGATAAACAACTATTACCAGAAAGTTTGTTAATGATTTAAGTCTCTGTAGAGCATCCATAGGGTACCATCCAAATAAAGTGTGACCGTCTAACTCAATCACAGGGTACAAGTTAAGTTTTTTAAAAAAAATGAATCGAACAAAACTGGACACTGGATGATGCTCTTACTTGAAAATAGTCCTGGTACTGGCAAAACTGAGGATGGGGCCTCGAACCACATCTATGCCACGATCATCTGAAGCGTTGAGCTTTACAAACACAAATAAATCCCTTTAATCAGCCTCACATTATCATACCCACTGACAAAATATGGCCAATTCTGCAAACTGAATAGCGCTTCAACAGGAATTGCACAAAAATACACGTTAATCAAGCACCATAAACACAAAGAACACTTACTCCCCAGTTCATATTTGGAAACTAATTTGCAAAAACAACCGTTTTGAATTCACTGCTTGTGAGGTCACAAAAAAACAGCATGTTTACATATTCAATATAATATAATATAATATATAATTTACATATCCACCAATTCAGCCTTCAGTACTCTAGCCCTGCCCATTCACGTTGAAGTTATAAGCAGCAGTTAAGCCCAGGCTGCTTTCTGAATGAGACACAATACTGGGAAGCCAATCAGAACAAACATAATTTACATCTTAACATTATTTACGTCTTAAAAGCACAGTAAGAAAAAAATTGTATTGTAATTGAATTATATGGAAAAGGCCACATGAAATGAATTTTTTTGGGGTACATAAACCCACATAATTGCTATAAGTGGATCTCAGGGTGAATACGGCCTATTAATAAAACAACAGAAGAAAGGGTGACTCAAAAAGTATCATATAAACTTATAGATGCCATAGTAGAAATTAATGAGTAGATGCTTTAGCCAAAGGGAAGGCATTTGTGTTTTTGTTCTTTTCTAAATACAGCGACAACACTGTCTATATGCTACAAACAGATAAAACTAAGAACCACTGAATTCCAACAACCTATCATCAAAGACGCAGGTCTGCAGTACCTCCAGAACCATGGAGTTGAACTCTTTATCCTTGTAGAGCTGCTTAGCACATGCTAAGATGGTGGAGGTCTTTCCTGTTCCTGGAGGCCCATAAAACAGCAGATGAGGCAGTCTGTCTTCGCTGATGAACTTCTGAACTGAGGAGGAGGATTCAGAGACGCTTGTGAAAACTGCTGTCTACACCACAGTTTTTAAGGCAGCAGATGCAGTTGTAGAACAAAAAGTGGATACTATACACACACAGTACCCACTGCCTTTCCTTCAGTTATCTGGCTACAGTTCTTGGGCTTCACAACATCTCACTGCTGTTGGAAGAAAACCTTGTATCTCCATTTTTGTTGTTTTTCAGTTTTGGACATAATTTGAAAATCCCTGCTGTTTTTTGCATTGCGTGTAAATTTAATGAAGACTGGACCAACAGAAACGGCCCAAAATGACCTGGAAAAATGTCTGGTTCCATTGACTTACGCTAAAAGTAAAGCAGGTATTTTCCTTCTCCTGTAAAGTTACCATTTTGGAGATACGAGATTTATGCAAATAAACTGTTGGCTCATTTTACTGACATTTGTGTCTTTTAATCATCTGACAGATCATTCTGTGTATTTTCATTCATTACTCACTTGTGCTTAGAATATCTTGATGAGAGATTAAATCGTCCAGGGTTTGTGGCCTGTACTTTTCAACCCTATAATGATGAATAAAAATGAATAAATAAATAAAAAAACACATGAAAATACAATTCACATTTCTAAAACCACTGTTTTGTCACGTCACCTCCCACAAATGTTTAACTACCTCTGCAAGGGTGCCCAAAACTACAATATGAAATATGGGGATCCACCAAAATCACTCAGACAGAGTGAAGTTCAGCTGAAAACACATCAGGCTTCACTTGAAAATGCTTTTGCGGTCTGCTGTGTGTGTGGGGAGGTGCTCTGCTTGTGGAAATGAGCCTGATTGAGAGGTGCAACATACATCCAAAACAGGCACTGACCAAGGTTTCATGTGCCTTTTATTTCTACATCCAATGTGCAATCTACTTTCTTTATGTCTCATGTGCAACTTTTTAATAAAGCATGTTCTGTGATGCAGCTGTACTAACTCTGGACTAACTTTACATGGGTTCCTCAACCATGAATTCCTCCGAGACAGCGGGGTTTCTATAATTGTGAGGTGTACAAGCAGTTTTCAAGCGTATAACCCCAAACTTCAAATACGTATGGGGCAGTCGTGGGCTGGAGGTTAGGGAACCGGCCCTGTGACTGGAAGGTTGTTGGTCCAACCCCCAGAACCGACAGTACATGACTGAGGTGTCCTTGAGCAAGGCACCTAACCCCCAACTGCTCCCCGGGCACCGTGGATAGGGCTGCCCACCGCTCCGGGCAAGTGTGCTCACTGCCCCCTAGTGTGTATTCACTAGTGTGTATGTGGTGTTTCACTTCACGGATGGGTTAAATGCGGAGGTGAAATTTCCCCATTGTGGATCTAATAAGGGTCACTTAATCAACAAATTAATAACTTAATGTATTTAATTAAAAGACTAATATCCTTCAATATTCTTGCCTTATTTTTACCCAGAGCCCCGCCTTTTTTTTGGTACTATGCCTTTAATGCTAATACATGTAAATAATGTCTGAATTGTGGTAAGGTAAGTAGGAGGAGCTGTAGGCTGAAGAGGTGGCTTTATAAAAATCTGTTGATTTTTGTGACATCACAAAAATAATTACTTTGAAAAAGGCTAAAATTGGAGCTTGATGTACTGGAAAGTACAGTTTAACCTCCTCACCTCCTTGAGACCACCAGTGGTACCAAAATGCACTTTGTCATATTCATCAACTTTCATATTTCATAAGCTACATTCAGAAGCTGGGCGTCGTATGAGGCTGTAACTCCATTTTACTGTTCCAGTAAAATAGACGGTGATGTCACTTTAAACCCTTATAATAAAAGAAGCTGAACTCACTATTAGTTTTTCTACTGAAAGTCGACCCGTTTCTCCACAAATCTGGGCTACAAACTATAAACAGACGGCGTCTCTTCAGTGATCTGCTCTGTAAAAATTATTTTTAAAAAAAAATCATTTTTGTGAGTTCAGCTTCTTTTATTATAAGGGTTTAAAGTGACATCACCATCTATTCTACTTTTTTAAATAATGCAGAGTATCTAATATTTTTGGCTTTCAGCAGCAAATTTCAGCAGTAAAGCATATAGCAATATGTGCACGATCATGCACATTTTCTGTTGATTTGAGGGGAACTTTTGCAAAAGATAGATAGATAGATAGATAGATAGATAGATAGATAGATAGATAGATAGATAGATAGATATTTCATGCAGTTACTGAATAAATTTGCCTTACAATTTGGGCAGGAAAATTCAGATGGAAAAAAAATATACATATACCCACGATCATAAGAGGTTAAAACCTTTACAGCTTTTCCATGGCACATCAGCATCATTTAACCCATCATTTAACCCATCAAAAAAAGAAAAGAACAACGCGGTTTTCCTGCATTCCTGTTTTGCTCGGCCTGAACACTTGACTCCTTACAGCTGCACCACAGAGCAAAAATGAACAGTGCTTATACTGAAAACACAGCCATGCAACTTACACAGCCTGTGGGGACTCGGGGTCAGTTCTGATGTTGTTGATAAATGACACACAGCGCACAGAGACACGGGAACACAGGCGCAGCTGCTAACACGCCTGACTGTTAACTAATAAGCTACAATCTGGCTTCTAACTTGGCGAACCTAGCTATTTTATTAAAAACACTCAGCTTTTACACTAAATACGAGATCTGCGATAGCCACCCGTGAACCCAAGTGAGGTGTACACTGATAAGGTTCCTGTACATCCCAACAACAGACTTCAGCTACTGTAACGTTCCTGTATATAACAGTAGAGTTACTAGCTAGAGTTAGCTACCGCTACCGCCTTGAAAACCCATTAAAAATTTGAATAAACCCGTTTTTCTGCCTGTAATGGAGCCTCTACACTCTCTTTATCCACAGATCCAGAGCAGTAACTTCAGTTCGTTGCCTTTGGGCTCCAAAGCCGTCACACAACAAACGCAGATCAGTTAGCCGGCGTGCTAACGCCACAGCCCATGTAAAAGGCTGCACAGCAGCCTGATTACTACTCTCTTCTCCTAACAAAGCGACTGGACACACATTATCTCAGCTATAATATGCTCGAATGACGCTCTGCTTTACTCCTTACCATGGCAAATTCCTGGTCTGAACGGCTGTCTTGCTCGTAGATGCCATGTTTTGGTCTGTGTCGTATCCCACTTCGCTCTTGGCGCGCTTTTGTTGTTCGACTCACAAATGAATCGGCTCAATTGGATCGAATCTTTAAAGTGATTCACAAGTTAAAGATTGAACTGAATCGATCTTCTTTAGCTCATTGTTTTTGTGTGACAAATGTTAATAAAATCTGAATTGTATTTTTTTTTCACAATTTAACCTCATAACAACATAAAATCTCTCTAGAAATGAAAAATATATATTTTGGTTATGTTCTTGTGAACCAGATATTCGATTCGAGATACCAATAGCCCTATGAGCGCCATGTGCTGGTCCTTACTGCATAGAAACATCACTCGACTCATAAACATTACCATCTCATCATTCTGTTGCTGTAATGCAAGATAAACGTACCCTCTTTAATGACCGAAAAATTAAATGAAAAAAGCATTATTTAGGGTGAGAGTACAAGATGAGTCTTCAGTCTTTAATAGAGAGTTTTAGTCCCGTTATTTGTTGCAGGCATCGCCTTGTTTAAAATTAAAACCGATTTTACACACGGCTTCAAGCCTTTGATTATAGACAAACCCTCAAACTCAAGCAATAAATGCAGTGCTTGTAGAAAAGATGCAAAACTGGCAACAAATTCCCAGCTTGTGGACCACTGTGAACTTCCACTTCTCAACATTGTACCTACAGTTAGAAATAATATTCCATTTTCATTTTGCAAAATAAAATCATTTGAACAATAAGGCACAAGAAATGTTTATATATAACATCTAGTATGTCAGTGTGTAGACAAAAGGTTGTAGACAAGAGGTGAGATTAGTAAATGAAAGGATTCGCTCATTTACCTTTTAGGTTAAATGCAATAAAATCAGTTTAATTTGTGATTTTTTTTTTCAGGATAAAATTTTATGAGTTCTACATCTTGAGTCCAAGGCAAGTCATAAGTCATTTAAGGGCAAGTCTGCGTAGAGTCGCATGTCATTTAAGGGCGAGTCCACATCCAGTCACCAGTCATTTAGGAGCGAGTCTGAGCCGTGAGGTGTCTTTACACTTTCTGCTGAGGGCCTCTTTCGCCCCCTCCTTCAAGAGAGGGAGCTAATGTATAGAATAAGCATGCCAATGTTATGAGGACAGTGTTTGCTGGGGGTATCTGATTATGTTAGAATAAGCTTTTCCAGATGTTTTCTTATGGGAATGTATGGATGTGTGTGTGTTTCTGCGGACATTCACCATGTATAAAGCAGAGGCAGCTTTTACAAGGGAGGATCCCACATTTCGGCCTTTGGGACTGTCACAGGGCTTTAACACTATCTTATTAATTTGAAATAAAGTTGTTCATGTTTAAATCCAGATAGTGTCTACAGAGCTTTCGTCTCCCCACCTACACAACTGAGAATAAACAACAGCCGCAAGTCATTTAAGAGCGAGTCCAAGTCACAAGGCATTTAAGAGCGAGTCTGAGTTGAGTTTCAAGTTATTTAAAGGTGAATTCAAGTCAAATCACGAGTCGAGTCATGTGTCATTTAAAAGGGTCCAAGTCAAGTCATGAGTCTTTTAAGGGTGAGTCGAGGTTGAGTTGTGAGCCAGTTAACGTGCAAGTGTGAGTTGAGTTCCCTTCTGTACCACCCACTACAATTTACACACTGCCTTCTACAGACTGCAAACTACACAATGCATACTACACATTGCACACTACATACTGCATACATCATACACACTACATACTGCCTACATCATACACACTACATACTGCCTACATCATACACACTACATACTGCCTACATCATACACACTACATACTGCCTACATCATACACACTACATACTGCCTACATCATACACACTACATACTGCATACATCATACACACTACATACTGCCTACATCATACACACTACATACTGCATACATCATACACACTACATACTGCCTACATCA
The DNA here is from genome assembly GCF_015220715.1 of Pygocentrus nattereri. NCBI lineage: Eukaryota > Metazoa > Chordata > Actinopteri > Characiformes > Serrasalmidae > Pygocentrus > Pygocentrus nattereri. Next base: position 8,689,980 of record NC_051230.1, on the reverse strand, counting down.
TACACACTACATACTGCCTACATCATACACACTACATACTGCATACATCATACACACTACATACTGCCTACATCATACACACTACATACTGCATACATCATACACACTACATACTGCCTACATCATACACACTACATACTGCCTACATCATACACACTACATACTGCCTACATCATACACACTACATACTGCCTACATCATACACACTACATACTGCCTACATCATACACACTACATACTGCCTACATCATACACACTACATACTGCATACATCATACACACTACATACTGCCTACATCATACACACTACATACTGCATACATCATACACACTACATACTGCCTACATCATACACACTACATACTGCATACATCATACACACTACATACTGCCTACATCATACACACTACATACTGCCTACATCATACACACTACATACTGCCTACATCATACACACTACATACTGCATACATCATACACACTACATACTGCCTACATCATACACACTACATACTGCATACATCATACACACTACATACTGCCTACATCATACACACTACATACTGCCTACATCATACACACTACATACTGCATACATCATACACACTACATACTGCCTACATCATACACACTACATACTGCCTACATCATACACACTACATACTGCATACATCATACACACTACATACTGCCTACATCATACACACTACATACTGCCTACATCATACACACTACATACTGCCTACATCATACACACTACATACTGCATACATCATACACACTACATACTGCATACATCATACACACTACATACTGCCTACATCATACACACTACATACTGCATACATCATACACACTACATACTGCCTACATCATACACACTACATACTGCATACATCATACACACTACATACTGCCTACATCATACACACTACATACTGCCTACATCATACACACTACATACTGCCTACATCATACACACTACATACTGCATACATCATACACACTACATACTGCCTACATCATACACACTACATACTGCCTACATCATACACACTACATACTGCATACATCATACACACTACATACTGCCTACATCATACACGCTACATACTGCCTACATCATACACGCTATATACTGCATACATCATACACACTACATACTGCCTACATCATACACACTACATACTGCATACATCATACACACTACATACTGCCTACATCATACACACTACATACTGCATACATCATACACACTACATACTGCATACATCATACACACTACATACTGCCTACATCATACACACTACATACTGCCTACATCATACACACTACATACTGCCTACATCATACACACTACATACTGCATACATCATACACACTACATACTGCATACATCATACACACTACATACTGCCTACATCATACACACTACATACTGCCTACATCATACACACTACATACTGCATACATCATACACACTACATACTGCCTACATCATACACACTACATACTGCCTACATCATACACACTACATACTGCCTACATCATACACACTACATACTGCCTACATCATACACACTACATACTGCATACATCATACATACTACATACTGCATACATCATACACACTACATACTGCATACATCATACACACTACATACTGCATACATCATACACACTACATACTGCCTACATCATACACACTACATACTGCCTACATCATACACACTACATACTGCATACATCATACACACTACATACTGCATACATCATACACACTACATACTGCCTACATCATACACACTACATACTGCCTACATCATACACACTACATACTGCATACATCATACACACTACATACTGCCTACATCATACACACTACATACTGCATACATCATACACACTACATACTGCCTACATCATACACACTACATACTGCCTACATCATACACACTACATACTGCCTACATCATACACACTACATACTGCATACATCATACATACTACATACTGCATACATCATACACACTACATACTGCCTACATCATACACACTACATACTGCATACATCATACACACTACATACTGCATACATCATACACACTACATACTGCCTACATCATACACACTACATACTGCCTACATCATACACACTACATACTGCATACATCATACACACTACATACTGCCTACATCATACACACTACATACTGCCTACATCATACACACTACATACTGCATACATCATACACACTACATACTGCCTACATCATACACACTACATACTGCATACATCATACACACTACATACTGCCTACATCATACACACTACATACTGCCTACATCATACACACTACATACTGCCTACATCATACACACTACATACTGCATACATCATACATACTACATACTGCATACATCATACACACTACATACTGCATACATCATACACACTACATACTGCCTACATCATACACACTACATACTGCCTACATCATACACACTATATACTGCATACATCATACACACTACATACTGCCTACATCATACACACTACATACTGCATACATCATACACACTACATACTGCCTACATCATACACACTATATACTGCCTACATCATACACACTATATACTGCATACATCATACACACTATATACTGCCTACATCATACACACTACATACTGCATACATCATACACACTACATACTGCCTACATCATACACACTACATACTGCATACATCATACACACTACATACATCATACACACTACATACTGCATACATCATACACACTATATACTGTATACATCATACACACTATATACTGTATACATCATACACACTACATACTGTATACATCATACACACTATATACTGCATACATCATACACACTATATACTGCACACATCATACACACTACATACTGCCTACATCATACACACTATATACTACATACATCATACATACTATATACTGTATACATCATACACACTATATACTGCCTACATCATACATACTACATACTGCATACATCATACACACTATATACTGCCTACATCATACACACTATATACTGTATACATCATACACACTACATACTGTATACATCATACACACTATATACTGCATACATCATAAACACTATATACTGTATACATCATACGCACTACATACTGTATACATCATACACACTATATACTGTATACATCATACACACTATATACTGTATACATCATAAACACTATATACTGTATACATCACACACACTACATACTGCCTACATCATACACACTACATACTACATACATCATACACACTATATACTGCCTACATCATACATACTATATACTGCATACATCATACACACTATATACTGCCTACATCATACACACTATATACTGTATACATCATACACACTACATACTGTATACATCATACACACTATATACTGCATACATCATAAACACTATATACTGTATACATCATACGCACTACATACTGTATACATCATACACACTATATACTGTATACATCATAAACACTATATACTGTATACATCATACGCACTACATACTGTATACATCATACACACTATATACTGTATACATCATACACACTACATACTGTATACATCATAAACACTATATACTGTATACATCACACACACTACATACTGCATACATCATACACACTACATACTACATACATCATACACACTATATACTGCCTACATCATACACACTATATACTGCCTACATCATACATACTACATACTGCCTACATCATACACACTACATACTGCCTACATCATACACACTATATACTGTATACATCATACACGCTACATACTGCATACATCATACACACTACATACTGCCTACATCGTACACACTATATACTGCATACATCATACATACTACATACTGCCTACATCATACACACTATATACTGCCTACATCATACACACTATATACTGTATACATCATACACACTACATACTGTATACATCATACACACTATATACTGCATACATCATAAACACTATATACTGTATACATCATACGCACTACATACTGTATACATCATACACACTATATACTGCATACATCATACACGCTACATACTGCATACATCATACACACTACATACTGCCTACATCGTACACACTATATACTGCATACATCATACACGCTATATACTGCATAGTGCACACTACATACTGTACTATTTTCAAGTCAGCATAGAGTTAAAAATTTATGAGGAAAGAAAATTAAGAAAATAAGGTTAAATCGCATGACTATTTATAATGTTGACCTTGTTGAAAGTCTGTTTTATGGGTGTTTTTTGTGTATCAGTGCTGAATTATGTATGTCCAGGCCAGGAAGCTGTTCTCCATGTATTCTCCAACTGAACATGAGAGGACATTCAGTGGGCAGCAATCTGCCTCCTGGAGCTGCGTGTGTTCATGGCTCACTGACAACTGGAGCTTCAGCCGCAGCTCCTGCTGGGAAGGTAAAGCCGTGCCAGGTGTGCTCTACAGGTGCGTTCTCAGGGCCTGGTCACAGGGAGATCTCCATAGTGCTGAACTGGCATGTTCTTCTGCCAACCTTCACCAGGGTCATTTCTTTACTGACCTGTATACAAGGAACAAGCCTGTTCCCAGCTTGTGGACCACCATGAACCTCCTCTTCTCAACACACACACACATATATGTATATGTATATGTATATATATATATATATATATATATATATGTGTGTGTGTGTGTGTGTGTGTGTGTGTGTGTGTGTGTGTGTGTGTGTGTGTGTATTGCTGTGGTCAGAACCAAACCTCATATCTCCATTTTTGTCATCTTTCAGTTTTTTTTACATCATTTGAAAATGCCTATTGCCCTTTAAATTGTATTTACACTAAAAATGGTTCAACAATTTATTTTGTTATGAAATGCTGGATGTTCCAATTAAAGCACAATGTGAAGATTACAACACAGCAATTTAAGCGCCTGGAACCATCAAAAACATCCCTTTCCAATCTTTTTGTGTGTGTGTCTGTAAGACAGCATTAGATAACATGATTGTGCTGTAAAACGCACTTCAATTCATTGCAAGTCTTGGTGTATTGAAGGGACAGGTAAGCCTAGTTCAGTAGGGCTTTACAGTGCTTTAAGAAGTCTCTCTGATGTAATCATTCAAACATACAACATTGTACCTTCCAAAGCAAACCTCGGGCTTCAGGCTTATATAACCATTGTCTAAATGCAAAGTTCAAACCCTGAAACCCCCACAAATAATCATTAACTATAAAAAGGAGCAATTTTAGCAATTTTTTTGATTGTGTCGATCAGCAGAAACAGGCTGTTACTGAACCAGACTGCTTCATTTTGATGAATCGGTCGAACCAGTTCACAAGTTCAACTGATTCAAACTCTTTTAGAGCAGCTGTGTTTTTGGTAAAACAAATGCAAATGATAATGTTTCACAGCTTAACCTCATAAAATCATAATGTTAAACATTATATTGTATTACATTAAGAACAACCTCATTAATTTGCTCGCATGATCTCAACAGCAGGATGCTCTGAGAGCAGAAGTGGCAGACATCAGACTCGCTCTCTGACATGAACATCCTCCACTGATATTGCCTTGACTCGACTTATCTCTGTAATCATTTCAGGTTCGATATGAATTTTTACACTGAGGTCAAAATTTGCCTCAACTTCAGTTATGTGGTAACAATATATTGACTCTGTAGAGCTTGAATGATCTACTTCACGAAATAGGTTTACCAGTTTTTTTGGTTCTCCAAGTGCAAAATAGTGATCTTACAAAGTCGTGACCGCTAAACAATCTTGTACTGAAACTGTTGCACACTTAAAAAGGAATTCCAATGATTTTTCAAAATCCCCCCATAACCATTTTGTGTAATAACCTTCTGTGAGGGGCATGAAACGCATATAGACGTCTGGTTTCTGTCACCACCACTGTGAACAATTCTTGGCAAGGTTCTCTAGAATGGACCTTCACATCAAACCACTCTGAATGACTGTAAACACCTTTCATAAATGAAAAAAAGAGAAAAATATGAATGCACAAATATGAATGGTTGTATTTGTAGATCATAACCTATATGTGCCTTTGATTGAGCTCTAAAACTTGCACTGTATTCTCATACTTCACCCCTCACAAGCTAAATTTAATAACACTTAAGTCCCTTGTTTTATATGGAGCCCTGCTGTATGAATAAAAAATAATGTGTGGCCACGCCTTATTAACATGTGGGAACTAGATCCTAATGCGTGGCCACGACTTAAAATGAGATGAGTAAGTCATGGCCATGACTTAATAAGGGGTGGAATAAGGCGCCTTACTAAGTCGTGGCCACGCATTATTGTTATTTATACAGGATGTCACCAGCAGGGCTCCGTAGTTTTAATTCTGCACTTCAGTTATGGTTTTTAAAGATGTTTATCCTTTATTGTTTTTCACATCATTTTTGCCTATGATATTCATTTGCTTGTATCGATGTAAAGCGCGCTGAATCTCCTTTGCGTATACATGTGCTATATAAATAGCCTTGCCTTGACCATGAGGACTGCCTGTGAATCAACAGGTCGCTGAATCGGACGTTCGATTCATCAAATCGAACAGTTCGGAGGAATCGGTTCGCTGAACCGAATCGCTGCTTCAGCGATCCCTCACTGCGTCCTCCTGATCTCGCGAGAGTTGGAGCTTCGGCGAGCCGCTCGCTGCTGCCGCTGCTGCTGCTGGATCCGAGTGACGGAGGCTTTGGGGATGGGGGGGCCAACATGAACATGTCGGTGTGGTGGGGGAGAACCGGGACGCTGCCCATGGCCCACAAGGGGAGGACCTGCACCCATCACCTCTAGAAAAGGAGCGGACCCGCCGCCTCTCTCATCCTCGGGGCTGCGTTGCAATGGACCTGGCAGGATCCGCAGCGAGCCTGTGATTTCATGCGTGTGTGCGTGTGCGTGTGTGTGTGTGCGTGTGTTTTCTAGCCTCAGCATCTGTGCATCATGGTAGACTGCGAAGCCACAGCGATCCGGGCCTGATGCAGAGCGCCGTCGGGATGCAAGGCAACACGGCTGGACGGCAGTGGCATCATCGCCTTACGCGCGCAGGCTAGTGGAGCCTCGGTCAAATGGAGCTGCTTAGACGCTGAGACTGAGCGACCTGAGCCGCCTCGCCTGCTCTGCGTTTACGCGCTTTTATCTTAGTCTTTTTCTGCTCAGCCTGCGAGAAGAAAGTAGCCTAGGCGTCAAACCGCGACCACCATCAGCACCACCGCCGACAACAACAACAACAACACCACCACCACCACCACCACCACACCACTGCTCGCAAATTATGGACGAGGAGACGATGACCAGGAGCGAGGAGCAGCAGCAGCAGCAGCATCTGAGTTTGCAAAAAGCCCTGCAGCAGTGCGAGCTGGTGCAGAACATGATCGACATCAGCATCTCCAGCCTGGAGGGTCTGAGGACCAAATGTGCCACATCCAACGACTTGACACAGAAAGAGATCCGGACGCTGGAGGTAAGCGCAGCCCCCCCCCCCTCCTCGCGCGCGCGCCCTGCCAGCCCTCCAGTGCATTAGGCTGGGGCTGCGCATCATATCGATGCGTGTCTTTCTTTTTATTTCTGTGGCGTGAAGGTGCAGAGAGAGAGAGAGAGAGAGAGAGAGAGAGGGAGAGAGAGGGCTCTGAAAGCGAGGGAGCTGCAGTGAGGCTAGAGCTTGCGCATTCTGCAGGTGGTGGTGGTGGAGGTGGTGGAGGTGGAGGTGAGGGGGGGTAAATAAAAAGGGGGGGGGGGCAAACCAGGGGCTAGTTCGCATCTAACACGGACACCTTAGGGGCCTTTTGTTTGTTGACATCATGTCAGCCTTTTTTTTTTGGTGGGGTGGGGTGGGGGGGGGGGTGCGCGTTATGGACTGTTTTATAACCCTGGATTTTCCCAAATTGCGTTATGTAAGGATATTAAGGTGCCAGATAAGTGGACGGTAGCTCGCTCGTCCCGTCGCCTTTGCCCGGTCCCTGCTGGGGCAGTCCTGGGTCCGGGGGCGGGCGTGTTTGAAGCATGCGCCGTGGGGGCTTCCACCTTCGTCCAAAATATGCCCTCTATTCGAGCCGTTTGTTGGCTTTCAAGACCACCAGGCGTGATTTTGAGGCACAACGCGAGCTACGTGTACCTAGCCTGTTAGCACAGGCCACAGGGCCTTTGCACAAACTCAGCCAGGAGAGGAGCTGGGAGACACCGCGGGGCCTTTCCACAGCATTTTGCGCGAAGCCTGCTGCGGTGTTCACGGGTTGAAGGTACTGCCCCACTGCTCTGCCACCTCAGTCTGAATCCTCACTCATGCTCAATGTTAAATGGGTGATTCCATAATTGGGATGCTCATAATTTAGCCCTTACTTAAAGAATGAAACCTTTTTTTGGTATTTTTTTTGAAGCGTTTTTCAATATTTAATAAAACAAATAGCTTTTCCATGGTAGTGCCTTAAAGAGCACCTATCATGGAAAACCTCACTTTTTTAAACTAGAGTTTGCAAAACCAGCCAGGTTTGAATTCACTGTTTTGTGATGTCACAGTGTCCCAGACAGGTCATTTACATATCCGCCTATTCAGCCAACAGCACTTTAGCTCTGCCTACCTGCTGAAGTTATAAGGGGTGTTTCAGCCTGGACTGTTTTTCAATTTAAGCATAACACATGGCGGCCAATCGGAACAGAGTTCGTTTATATATAAAACAATAATTTTAAGAGATAAAAAGAGATAAAGAGAGGTTGGAAAATGGTCATAGAAAAATAGATGATTATATTTTTTGGTACATAAACCCACATAAATATAACTAAGTGGAGCTCAAAATGCAAAACAGCACAGCGTAGAATTCAGCAAGCCATATATACATTATATATAAATATATATCATGATCTTCAGAAAATTTGGATGCTAGGGGGCCTGTGGTGACCAGGCCCCTAAAATTAACTGTGCACCCATGACTAACAGAAGACCCAGATTCTTACGGACATAAACTACACTGCAAAAGTCAGATACAGCGCACCGTTTATTTAACTTACACTCAAAACCACCATTAATTATAAGATACGCATTTTTTAAAGCAGAAAACTTATTGTTGCTGTCCAAAAAAAACAAGTATCTCCAAAATGGTAGCTTTACAGGAGAAAGAAAGTTTTACTTTTAATGTAAGTTAATGTAAAGAAATTTTATTCCAAGCAATTTTGGAGCATTTCTATTGGCCATTCATCATGAAATTGTGACACAGTCTAACAGGCAGCTGCTGAACGATGTAGGAAAATAAAAATCGTAAAAAACTGAGAAATTTGTTTTGTCCCTTTTTTGGATATATATATATATATACATTTCTGTATATATATATATATATATATATAAACAAGATTAAGCAGAGCCCTCAGCAACTACATATAATATCAACAGTTTCAGTGTTTTTTACAGTGCTTACTTCAATGTTTTTGTCAATCTGCAAACAGTCGCTTAATCTATGTAAAGAACCAGAGACTTAAAAAGGGTCTTTATAAGGGTCTTATAAAAAGTTCCTGAAATGGTGAAAATGATGAAAAAGTTCTTTAGGGTTGTGTTTCCCTCTGAACCTCAAAGCATTAATATTTAAAGGGGTCTGGAATCTGTGGTACGAGCACTGGGGTTGAGTGGCTCAGAACTATAACCACAAAGTGACTGGTCCGAATCTTTATTACATGCCAAAGATATGAGAGTAAATGACTTTTTGGGACATTTTTAAATAGTTTACCTAAATAGTCTTTTTTAAAGTCAAGAAAATCAACTTAAATATCAGAAGATGTGCTGGTTATACTGTCCTGTTCCATTTTTCTTCTCATCAGTTGTCAATGATATTCTAGTCAACAAAAACTCAATTTTAAAGTTTTTTTTTTCTGTAACAAAACCTCTTTGAAAGATTTCTAAGTGACACCAAAAAGGATTCCCCAACAAGTCCATAAACTGCTTTTTCTTGGAGTTTTAGATTTGTTTGAGTGTTTATTTTGGTTTAAAGAAGCAATCTTGATAGAATTTAGATGTAAATCAATCTTTTGATGTCATGAAGTTTTCTGTAAAGTTTTAACCAGAATTCGTTTTGATATGAAGAACAATGCTAGCGTGGCGCTCTTGACTGTTACATTAAATGTGGCAAAAAGTGTTCTTTGACATGATACCATAGAACGGGGGAGTCAAACTCAAGCTCAAGGGTCTGGTAAAAGCGCGGTGATGCGGTGGGTAGCGCTGTCACCTCACAGCAACAAGGGCCTGGTTTGATTCCCGGCCGGATAACCAGGGTCCGTGTGTAGAGTTTGCATGATCTCTCCGTGTCTGCGTGGGTTTCCTCTGGGTGCTCTGGTTTCCTGTCACAGTCCAAAGACGTGCAGCCAAGCTAATTGGACATTGCCCCTAGGTGTGTATGTGTATGTATATGTCTGTCTGTCTGCCCTGTGATGGTGTATCCTGACTGCTGGGATAGGCTCCAGCACCCCCCGTGATCCCAGAATGATAAGTTTAGAATATAGGCAGTTGTAGTAGATCTTGAAATATCTATACTTTAAATATTCAAAATTGAAATGTCCCATTTTGTAGGCCAAGATTTCAACCACTACCCCTTGTAACTCCGTTTCAAGGGTTAGGGGTAAAAAGAAGAAATGGGACTGGGCCTTAGAGTAAGTTAATTCATTAGACATAAATTCATGAATCACTTGAATTATAAAATGAGTCGATATGCTGTTTGTTGAGTGATGTCTGAATAGAAGTTTGTTGTGGTTAAAGTGCAGTCAAAGCTGGAAAACGCGAGACTCTTTCCTTTCAGGGTTCATGCTGTGTTTCTTAGTGCTGCATCTGGCTGTGCATCTCCCTGTTACCAAGCAATGATAGCACTGTAGCTATCAGTTAGTCGTGCTTCCTAGCTTCGTTCACTGTTTACAGGCAGAATGTTATGGCAGTTACCCTTTTAGAAAAAGACCTGCTGTTAACTAGCAAGTGTGGTGTTACTAGACAAAACAAGCTAAATTAAACCCCTCCTCTGTTGCCGCTGTCATCAAAGGCCAAAGAATGCTAACGCTCAAGTTTGTGCAAGACAGGGTGCCTAACGTGCTCCCCACAAACACAGCCTTGCAAGATACATAAAATGTGAAAATATGTGAAAATAAGTCTTTTTCATTGAAAAGAGTAGAAAAAAAGCACCTCAACCCTCAAAAACACATGCAGTGTTAACTCCGCCTCCACCACACCCAACACTAACACAATGTACTACACTGTAAACATGTACTAAGCAGAGCCTTACTGCGTCAAATATGTGTCATACATTAATCAATGTGGTTGCTTAAGTATTTCCAAACCTCTCCTCACAGCAGTTTGCAGTTCTCATTCAATACCTGGTTCAGCAAATTACTGCTTCATTATGTTAAATCAGGTGTGCTAAGTGATACTTTTTTAATCCCCCAAATGGGGAATTCCACCTCCGCATTTAACCCATCCGTGAAGTGAAACACCACATACACACTAGTGAATACACACACACTAGGGGGCAGTGAGCACACTTGCCCGGAGCGGTGGGCAGCCCTATCCACGGCACCCGGGGAGCAGTTGGGGGTTAGGTGTCTTGCTCAAGGACACCTCAGTCATGGACTGTCGGCCCTGGGGATCGAACCGGCAACCTTCTGGTCACAGGGCCAGTTCCCTAACCTCCAGGTGGCAGTCCACGACTGCCCCATGAAATTTAACAAATCCATGTGATGTCTTGGGGGCTGAAGGGTAAATCTGAAACCAAACTTGGGTTTTCTAACTATCCCACAAAAATGTCAACTTTTTTTTGAAAACAATAACTTTTTATTACTTTTTTACAGGGTTTATATTTATTTGTATTTATTTTAATGTTAGTTAAATTCTTTGCGTTTTGCACAGTACTGTACATGTGAAGCAATGTTCAGAGCTTTTTTGCTTTGCACAACTGTTGCATGAAAGCAGTAGAACACACATGAATAGCATAATGGCTGTGAAGCTGGAGAAGTAACTACAAGACAATACAAATTTCAAAAGAAAGAAATATCTCTGTAGTGTAAAGATTTTGTGCTTTTCTATTCATAATGTTTATATTGTTAACTCCTCACCATCCCATGTGTGATATAGATCAATACCTTGTGCAATACTTTATGTGAAATTTGGGTAAAATATCCTTACAGTGTAAATAAGTTTGCTTCTGTTTACTGTAATTCTTTATATTGTTAATTTTTTGTAAAGGACAGAGTTTATTTTTTTATCTTATTATTTACTTTTAGTATTATACTACCCCAATTCCAAAAATGTTGGGACGCCATGTAAAATGTAAATAAGTGTAAATAAAAACAGAATGCAATAATTTGCAAATCTCATAGACCCATGTTTTATTCACAATAGAGCAAAAAACACCTATCAGATGTGGAAAGTGAGACATTTTACCATTTCATGAAAAACATTAACTCATTTAGAACTTGATGGCAGCAACGCATCTCTAAAAAGGTGGGACAGGGCCACGTCTACCATTATGTAGCCTCGCCTCTTCTTTTAATAACAGTAAATGTAAATATCTGGGAATTGAAGAGAACAATTATTTGAGTTTTGAGAGAGGAGCGTCATCTCATTCTTGTCTGATGTAGGATTAGCTGCTCTAGAGTGTTGGGTCTTTTTTCGTTTCATGATATGCCAAATGTTTTCTACTGGTGAAAGTTCTGGACTGCAAGCAGGTCAGTTCAGCAGCCAGACTCTTCTTCTGCAAAGCTATGCTGTTGTGATGGATGCAGCATGCAGTTTAGCATTGTCTTATATATGCAAGGCCTTCCCTGAAAGAGACATTGTTGGGAGCATATGTTGTTCTAAAACCTCTACATACTGTTCAGCATTGAAAGTGCCTTTCCAGATGCCCACGCCAGACACTAATGCAACCCCATACCATCAGAAATGCAGGCTTTTGAACTGTGCACTGATAACAGGCTGGATGGTCCCTCTCCACTTGGGCCAGCAGGACACATTGTCCGTGGTTTCATCTGACCTCAGAACTGTTTTCCATTTTGCCTCAGTCCATTTTAATGAGCCGTAGCCCAGAGAACACGGCGGCGTTGTGTTGGCATATGGCTTCTTCTTTTGTATGATACAGCTTTTTCTTGAGTTTGTGGATTGTACGGCAAACTGTCTGAAACTGAAGTGTTCCTGAGTCCATGCAGTCATTTCCAGTACAGAATCTTGGCTGTTTTAAATGCAGTGCCACCTGAGGGCCCGAAGGTCATGAACATCCAATATTGACCATTGGCCTTGTTCCTTGCATACAGGGATTTCTCCAGATTCTCTAAAGCTTTTGCTGATATTATGTACTGTGTAATGGGATATTTTTTACATTGAGGAACATTTTTCTGAAATTGTTCCACAATTTTTAGATGCGGTTGTTTTGCAGAGTGGTGAACCTCTTCTCATCTTAGCTTCTGAGAGTCTCTGCCTCTCTGAAATGCTCTTTTCATACCCAGTCATGGGAATTAGTTGCAAATTGCTCCTCCGGCTGTTTTTATTAGTACCACTTACTTTTCCAGCCTTTTGTTGCCCCTGTCCCAACTTTTTTGCGATGTGCTGCTGCCATCAAGTTCTAAATGACATTTTCAAAAATGTAAATGTTTTTCATAAAATGGTAAAATATAACTTTAATGTACATTTTGTTTTTATTTTTTTTAAATAACTTTTTTATGTTGTTGAAAATACTCCTTTACACAATGTAAACGACAGCTGATTTTTTCAAATGATGCAAAAATAAAAAATGGAAAAGATATAATTAGGACCCGTTGATATAACAGCTTCATAATACATGTTTGGGACTGAGAAAAAGAGAAATAGACACACAACATATTTGTTCACAGTTTTTAATTATTCATCTTCCAAGTGAATTTTGTTGACCTCATGTAATATCAAAACTCATACTTTGTTGCATTATGCAGTTGGACTGAGGTTCTGGGACTAAGCCACTTCCTTGGCAAGCTGGAGAACCCTCAGGATCTTCACCCCTCCCCTCTTCTAAACTCTTCCCTTTCTACTAGAACCTTATTGCAGTACACAGGACAACTTTTTTCCACTGGAATTATGCTAATGTGCCACTTTGACTCATCCAAAGTGTCTGGATGTCAGAAATATTGACTGCAGAATGTGTTTTTGATAGGCCATATTTTTGTTTCATGGCCATTGCAGTCAAGTGCAAACAGTAAAACTCTACTACAGTAGAGTTTGTACAGAGCCACCTGATCATTCAAAGGTTTTGATATGATAGCGCCAGTATGCAAGTATGGAGTTGTGAAAAAATAAAGTAGACACATATTACCTGCGTTTATAATATAACACGCATTTTATTCATTCTTTGCGCGTGAAATGAGAATTACATACATTTAAACACCTCCAGTCAGATTACATGTTTCATTGATTTTTGACATGAAAATGAGTGAACGCATCCTCTGCACAACTTCTGTTTCTGTGTTGAGTTTACCATATTGGAAAACTAAAATTTAAAATATGCCAAAATATTTGCACAGGTGACATTTTGTGTAGTATATCATATATATATATATATATATATATATATATATATATATATATATATATATATATATATATATAAATTATATATATATATATATATATATATATATATGTGTGTGTGTGTGTGTGTGTGTGTGTGTGTGTGTGTATATATATATATACACATATATTATAAATATATATACCTTCCCAGTTCTTTTACATAACATCTCAGCATCCAGAAGATTCAGTCTTTTCCCATCTTTTTGTAGGGTCTGATGCCACTGACACTAGATCAGATTTAAGGAAAGATGCAGAAGCGAGATTTTGGATTTGTATGACTACGGTGTAATGCAAACTTAAGTAAAGTCACACATGTATGCATTTGTATTGTTCTCCAGCCTTTGTTTAGCCGCCTTCGCCTGCCTGCTCCAACACCGCAATGACATCACTGACTTGGGAAAACTTGTCCAATTTAGAATATTTATGTTGTCTGCAACATGCAGTGCTCTAGTTCATGAAATATTTAACAGGATGGGACAATTAAGAATATAGGAACACTCAGATTTTAGACAGACCGTAATTTGCTGAAGCCATTTATGTAAAAAGTGCCTTAATGGAAATTTCCATCATTTTTCTCATGTCTTCTGCATAATTTAATGGTTCAGAGATAAACAAAGTTATCCAGAGTGGTTTGATGTGAAATTCATTGTAGATAAATAAGATGACAGACTCAGATTTCTTTACACAATGTAAAATGGAGCAATTGTACTAGCTTATATTTTTGGTTTACTTTACTTATTTGTTAAATCTACTAATGCAAATCTAGTAAAATGTTCTATTTCTTGGATAATGCATTAGTTACTTAGCTCGTGTAGTTTAGACCAATTCATTCCAATAAGATCTACAGACTGAAGAGTTTTTTGCCCAAAAATGTCCCAGCATTCTTAGCAGTTTTGTTGGTTTCAGTTAATGAGCTGTTAATTTTTTTTCGCATAATGAACATAATTGTCATAAAATGTTTGGATGCATGTTTTTGTTACTCTCACCATGAATAGGAAACATGCATTACGCTATTAGAGTCCTCGGAAATGGGTAATTCTAGTCTTATCTAAGACATTTATTCCTTAACAGTCTGTTTACATAAAGAGAAATGTTCAGTTCATCCATCCGTCCATCCATTGTCTAAGCCGCTTCTCCGTCAGGGTCGCGGGGGGATGCTGGAGCCTATCCCAGCAGTCTTCGGGCGGAAGGCAGGATACACCCTGGACAGGTTGCCAGTCCATTGCAGGGCAGACAGACAGACAGTCACTCACACCTAGGGGCAATTTAGCATGTCCAGTCAACCTGACTGCATGTCATTGGACTGTTGGAGGAAACCGGAGAACCCGGAGGAAACCCACGCAGACACGGGGAGAACATGCAAACTCCACACAGAGAGGACCCCGGTCACCCAGCTGGGGAATTGAACCCAGGCCCTCCTCGCTGTGAGGCGACAGCGCTACCCACCACGCCACCGTGCCACCAACATGCACCATGTTCAGTTCAGGTTAACCTAATTATTCAAGACTAAGCAGGCATTGAAAAGTTGAGTATTGCCAGTTCAGTGTAAACCATTTATAATGATCGGACTGTTTGAATTCACTTTACTTGTTGTAGAAGTGTAACTCAGTGAAAATTAGAAAGTATCAATAACTCATGTATAAATTTACTGAAGCTTAAACTTGTTAAGTAACTTAATTTTTTTTTCAAGGCGAAATATTTGCAAGATTTTTAAGTACATTCAGAAAAATGTTTACAGTTTAGGAACACAGTGTTGTGTTTACAGCACAATTGTAAACATTTATTTACTATCCAAAACCACCAGTGAACTTACAGGTGTCTTCTAAATTTTTATATGTAATATTGATCTGGTAAATCTGAAGAGGTACGTTTTCTTTGGGGGACTGTTTTGCCTTACAGCACCTTGCATGCACCCCTCTGCCATGAATGGATTTAAAATACAAGCGTTAACCCTTCTTAAAACTATCATAAGACACTGACTGGCATTAGTGTGGTATAACTTTGGAATAACTTTCTGTGAGGGAGCTTTTGGAGGCATTTGATTTGGGATGTCTGGTTCCTATCACCTCCACTGTGAACAAATCTGACTTGGTCAGTTTCTTTAGAACAGAGCATTTCATAACAGTCCACTCTGAATGACTTTGTTTACACCTTAACTATTCATTTATGCGGAAACTGTAGGAAACTCTTTTGGGTGAATTTCCATTAATAGAGAAGTGTATCTGTATGAGAACACTCCTGGCATTAGCTGGTTTTACAGAGTTTGTGAATATGCATCCCTACAGAAGTATAGCCTCCTGTACGTACAGCTAAAATGATCAGGGTGGGTGTGTCCCATACCTGGGGAAGCTTAGGGTCAGATAGTTTGGTCAGGGGCATCACAGAATGGCTCAAAGACTTTAGAAAGTGTGGTTTAAACCAGAGATCAACCCTCTGACTTCTTTTTAATGAGTAGCTGTAGTAAAACATTTTGTCCAGTGTTTCTGCTCAGCGGCTTAGTGTGGATTTAAATGACTGCTTTTAATTTTAACATTTAATTTGTCTCTACTCACTCCTATTCTCTCTCTCTCTCTCTCTCTCTCTCTCTCTCTCTCAGGGTAAGCTGGTGAAGTATTTCAGTCGGCAGCTCTCCTATAAGAATAAAGTGCCCTTACAGGAACGGAACGTGGAGCTGGACGGATTCCCTCGCCTCACTCACTGGCTCCGCATCGTCAACATGAGGAAGGAGGTGACCGAGGTACAACACAGAGAGAGCGAGAGAGAGAGAGAGAGAGAGAGAGAAAGAAAGAAAGAGAGACACAGAGAGAGAGAGAGAGAGAATAAGAGTGAGAACGAGAGAAAGAGAGAGAGAATAAGAGTGAGGAGAGAGAAAGAGAAAGAAAGGAAAAGAAAGAGAGAGAGAGAGAGAAAGGGAGAGAGAGAGAAAGAAAAAGAAAAACAGAGAGAAAGAAAAAGAAAGAGAAAGAGGGAGAGAGAGAGAGAGAAAGAGAGACACAGAGAGAGACAGAGAATAAGAGTGAGAAAGAGAGAAAGTGAGAGAGAATAAGAGTGAGGAGAGAGAAAGAAAGAAAGAAAAAGAAAGAGAGAGAGAGAAAGAAAGGGAGAGAGAGAGAAAGAAAAAGAAAGAAATAAAAACAGAGAAAGAAAAAGAAAGAGAGAGAAAGAGAAAGAGGGAGAGAGAGAAAGAGTGAGAAAGAGAGAGAGAAAGAGAAAGAGGGAGAGAGAGAAAGAGTGAGAAAGAGAGAGAGAAAGAGAAAGAGGGAGAGAGAGAAAGAGTGAGAAAGAGAGAAAGAGAAAGAGGGACAGAGAGAAAGAGTGAGAAAGAGAGAGAGAAAGAGAAACAAAGAGAGCCTATAATAAATAACAAGATGTGTGAATCAAGGACTCACATAATCAGTACTTTGCTAAACCTTGCTTAGCTCCCTTATCTTTCACCCTTTCTTTCGCCCTAACAGGGACGGTTTAATTCTGTGATTTATTTGCCATTAGTGGCTCATGAAGAAACAATGTGTAAAGTGCTGATTCTAAACTTTCAAACCACGGCACGTTTGTGTTTGTAAGTTAAACAGGAGTTATTTTATTAGGAGTTTGATGAAACGCTATTATCGTGGGTGCAGTCTTGTTTCCAGCAAGATAAAACACCCTCTACATTTTTGTATTGTTTTTGTTATTTGTAGCAATCAGAGAAACAGAAAGAGCTCCAGCAGTGCACACTGACACCTATAAATACCCCATGTTCATTCAGAGTAGCTTAATATGTAATAACCATTTAATTATGTAATTATGTAATTACCTTTGAATCTTATTTGGAACAGTGTATATAGTGTGTGGTGTGTGTTGGTTGTTTTTATGCACTTTAACCCTTAACAGTTTACTGTTGTTACTTTTTACCCTGCAAGAGTAATGACACAATTAAACATGATTTATTACATCATTAGAAACATTTACACTTAGCTTTTTTAGGTTCTGTATTCATTCCAGTCTGCACCTTTTCTGTTTGTTTTGATGTCAACAAATGACACAAACATGGTAAAATGTAAAAGATGGTTTTTGTTTTGGCAAAACAAGACTGTAAACACAAAAATAACAATCAAATTTACATCATAATTAAATCTCCGCTCCTCTACATATGTGCACAAATTCGAGCTCAGCTGAAAGTTCAGACTCCGCACTTACTATAGAGTTTCTGTGCCTGTTTCAATCAGTGAGCTATGAGTGAGAACCCTACTCTACAAATTAACAATGAGATCAGCTGGAAGTTACTTACTGTAAAGTATAAAGCACTTACTATAGAGTCTCTGTGCAGGTTTCAATCAGCCCTCCTGAACACTGATTTCAGCAGCTTTAAGGTGCGCCCTTTGCTGACACAGGCATTCAGTTGGATTACCAGTAGGATGGGATGCTCTGAAGCAGTGCTATGCTGGCTGGAGGGGTATATAGCGCCCCCCCCTTTAATTAAGCTGTGGAGCAGTGGATCTGCATTCTCAGGGGTGATGGAGTTCCATCCAATATGAGTTGTGATCCAGAACTGATCATTCACCATCAGTATCTGACATCACTAATGCTCTTGTGGCTGGATGCAATCAAATCCTCAAAACAATGTTCCAACATCTAGTGAGATGAGCAGGTGTCTTCAACATCGTGGAGATATAGTATAATTTCAGAATGCAGCATTCATTATTATGTGTCATTCCACCACAGATTTGACCACTATTAAATAAGCTCTGGCTAGGTTTGCTCAAATAATATTATAATCATGCATAATTAAGCAAGAAAGTCATTAAAGCAACAAGTTTTGCAATATACTCACCATAACTACTGCCGCTACTCATCAACTGAGCAAAGGAGAAAAAAATCCAAACGGCTCTGGTGTCGTACCAACAGTCACGTAGAGACACTTAACTAATAACGGTTGTGGAAATGACAAAAAATATGAATTTTTATTAATTAAGTGAAAATGTACCTTTAATTTAAACAGCAAAAAAGCATAATATTATGTTATCTGAACAACAGTGGTAAATCTAACTTCACGAAGAAAGCAATGCTATGATAAAGTGTGAGAATCAGTTTGTAGTTGAATTATTCTTCAAGTAGGAGTACTGGACTGGAGGACTGATTGCAGTCCAACGATGCAGCGTGTTCAGGATATACTGCCGAAGTTAGAGGAGGTTCGGCATGAATTCCATTCAAAATCAAACTGGTTTCCTCACTTGCTGTCCAATAATATTCCCAAAACTGTTTTGGGATGACTTCTAGCTTTTCTCTTGGAGAATGCTTTCTGAGGGTGAAAAGCCGGCAAGCCGACCCCGTCTTTCATCCTCTGAGGCGTACGCGGAATTGAAAACCTATATTTGGTATTGACATGACTGCAGAACATTTTTAGAACAGAACAGCCGTATCATAACTGCTACAGCAGCTTCCATTTGCTAGAAAGTGCTGTTTTGTAACGGCTGTTTCGTCGGCTAAAAACCTCAAACCTTGTCATAACACTCCTTTTTTAGAGACTACACTTTAAACAAATGAGCTTGCACAACTTCGTGTAGTCAGTCCAGTCATTCTGAATGACACGCAATTATAACTTCCCTGTTCATTAATAAGAAAAAAGGAATATTGTTCTTTTATTGCCACATGTGATGAATACACTCTAAACATTTAATAAGTGTAAGAGTCAGTAGAATGAATTACTAACAGAAGTTAAGCTAGTGGAAATTGGCAGTACGATTTATTTTGTTGTTAATAAATTAATAAATATTTATGATATTTGTTATTAATAAATAAGGATATTGCAATGGTGTATCATTTAGAATGACTGGAATGACTGTGTTGAGTTTAATGGAAATACAGTATCTCCAAATGTCCAAATATTAATAGGGAGTTTGTTCCCCTTTCGCTCTACTCTTCCGAAAAGTCTTTACACTAGATGTTGGAACATTGCTGTGAGGATTTGATTGCATTCAGCCACAAAGATGATTCAAACTCATCACAAAGTTATTGGAGCTCCATCACTCTGGCTGTGCAGCTCCAAGGCCCAGTGGGGGTTTGGGGGGGGTGGCTTTATACCCCTCTATCTGAGGCTTGGCATTGGGCATGGTGATGCCGAGCATCCCATTCTATTTGTTTAGTGCTTTTTAATGGAGATTTTACAGTAATGGATGCGCCTGAAAAGGAAAGAAATGATTTCCCATCATTTCTGCATAAGAGTTAAGAAGTAAACAAAGGCATGTGGAGTAGTTTGATGTGAAATGCTCTGTTTTGGAGAAGTTTAGAGTTTGCAGTGGTGGTAATAGGAACCAGATGTCCAAAGAGTCTAAATCACTCTTTCAGAAAGTCATTTTATGGGATAGGTTCCCTGTGCCTAGGTTATTATTTTACCATAGTTTGTAGGTTTTGGCCTAAACTATAATTTTAGAAGTTTGTAGAGTGTTTAGAGTGATTTTAGAGTGTTGTAAGGCAAAATGGTACTCAAAGAAAATGCATTTTCTCTGAATTTACAGGTATTTTCCTGTTAACAACATTAATAAAAGCTCAGAAAATGTGTAGGTTCACTATCATTATGTATAGTAAATAAAAAGGCTATATTTGTGTTGTAGCTATTGTGACCCCTTGTTCCTATTAACACTGCTGTAAAGACATCTGGGTCAGTAAGTGTCTCTGCAGTGCACCAGTTCACATGAATTCACTCTGAATGACTGTTTTTGACATTTCAGCCATTTAATTATGCAGGGATTTTCAAAAATGAGTGAAATTCCCTTTTACAGTAGGCGGATTTACTGATTAGTTAGGGTGTCTGGATACTTTTGGGCACAAAAGCACAAGACATTTTCTCATTTAAATGTCAGATGTTTATGGGAGGTTAAATTGCTTGGTCCTCCATCTGGTGCTGTCCATTGTGCTGAATCCCTCTTGTGGCGAGGAGGAGTAATTGCAGCACAGTGGTGGTGATAGGAGTCTGTTATACTCCAGACTGTTATACTCCAGAGTTTTTGAATTGTCTGAGTGTCATAAATCAGGCCTAAATCATGTATGTATTTCTGATTAATCTTTATTAGTCAGTTATGTTCACTCTAGACCCATCAGCATCAGCAAATTCTCCAACTGATCTCTCGTATAGGCAAAGCAAGTTTATTTATATAACACCCTTCATGCACTGCAGTCCAGCCATGTAAAGTGCTTTACAAGTGAGGAAATACAAAGAAAATTCAAATTCAAGAAATTAAACATTAAATAAAAAATCTAATTATACAAAGAAACAGAGGGTTTTAACTCAATTTGTACAGTGGCGTCTGAAGGTCTGAGGCCACTAGTGAAAATGCTTTTATTTTGCATTCAGCTCTAATTTAATTTAGTGTTTTTCATTACAAAGCATACTGTTTTCAGAAGAATTTAAGTGAAAAGTAGAATCTTTGAAATATTTACATGAATTTCAGAACTTATAATTATTTGTCCCTCTTTTGCTTTAACGACTACACTTGAGATGGCACAAACTGATCTCTAGATCAGGGGTATTTGACTGAAGTAAGGTCCAGTTAGAGATAGTTTCCTTATGCAGAGGTCCAGAGCATCATAATATCTAACTTGCATTATGATTCAGTGCCATATAATCTACACTGAGGTAGCCTAGTAGGTATATCAACATCCCATTAGTCAACAAACTGATTATCAAATCAAATAAAGTACAATTCAGTCATCTTTCAACAATATTTATTTATTCTCTTTTTGGATCACGGCATGTGAAATAACCTCCCTTTGACTTACGTTCTTCTCTGACACCTCGTCCCTCTGCTGTGTGTTCATCACTCACTCGGGTCTCAGCGCTTACCATAATGCACAGATCTGATTGTCTGAGTAGCGTCATGTGTGATGTTTACAACGCATGCGATTGGTCTGTGAGTCTCCCGGCCGCTAAGGCGGTACCATAAAGGCTAGAAGAGCTACGCCGATTAAAATATTAAAACCCTGTTGAAATGAAATGATTCTTTATAGTATATAGTTTATAGTTATGGGTCCAGGTCAACGTCTGGGTCTGGACTCGGACTGCAGTCCACCTACCTCTGCTCCAGATGATAAGATGAGATAAGATCAAATCACCCCAAGAGATGTTTGAACTTGACTTCAATAGAACGGATAAGACAAAACCCCCCCCCCCAAAAAAAGGCCTTTTTGTCCGAAGGCTTTAAAATGGTCAATATCATAAATTTTCTTCAATTTGTACAGTGATCTACAAATAGTGCAGAACCTTCAATATTTACTCTTCACTTTACTTATCATAAATTTTCTTTGTTTTATTTTCTTCAATGCTAAACCTTTAATAGGCTGTAGTAGATGTTGGATCATTGCTGTGAGGATTTGATTGCATTGCATTAGTGATGCTGATGTTGAATAATTAGGTCTGGATCACAAACTCTACTCAAACTCATCCCAACATTACTGGAGCTCCATCACTCTAGACAACGCAGCTATGCTGGTCCACAGCCCAATGCTGGGGGCCTTTATGCCCCTCTAGCTCATGCTCAGTATTGGCCATGGTGATGCAGAGCATCGCATTCTATTGGTCAGTGCTTTTTTATGGAGATTGTACAAACTATATGTGTGCAATTAAACACTTGTGTCAGGTGCACCGATTATTCATAATTTCCGCATAACTGTTAAGATATAAACAAAGCCACTCAGAGTAGTTTGACATGAAATGCTCTGTTCTAGAAAACCTTATAGAGGTGATAGGAACCAGAGGTGCAATGACTCTAAAGCTATTTCACAGAAAGTTAATACATTAAATGACTGCAGATTTGTTCCTTGTTGCATGAGATATTGTTTTACAATAGTTTATGATGTTTGGGCAGTTTTATGAACAAAAATGTAATTCATTTGTAATTAGAATGCAGAACCTTCATTACTCACATCCAGTGAGAGCAACAGTGGCTGCATGTTCCATCCAATGAATATATACATATTTATATATAGAATTTGCTGTTGTTTTTGTTAGTTATATGTTAGTTCCTAGGTTATGAATGTGTGTAATAAAACTTTGGGCCTACCAGCAAACCCATGGTCAGTTAAGGGGTTCATTTATCCGTAGATCTCGTAGATCACTCTCTGCAGAAGATGCTGAAGGTATTGTTTTAAGACTATATTTGCACGAGAGGGCTACAGTTGCAGCTGGGCTTCAGCCTGCACTACTCTAGGGGGGGTCAAAGGGTACAAACTAGGAAAATGACCAAGGCCAATTTTTGTGTATTTTTTGTGTGTGTATTTTTATGTATGATGTTGTAGAACATGCAGCTTTCTGAACATGTTTCTGATGTAATGGATTCTTTAAAATGTGTATAATGCATCAAACCTTGCACTGCATACACCCTGTGATAATATCTCTGTGTGCATAAATGAAGTGTTATTAAGCTGAGTATGCTGAGTAAGCTGAATATGCGGCCCAATTTTTCCTCCGTACTGTGTCGTAGGAGATCTCTCCAGGTGAGCTGACTCTAGAGGCGCTGTTGCAGATGTCGGATGAAGAGGTGTGTGAGACACTGCAGAAGTTTGGGGCGAGTGAGGAGGAGTGTGCTCGCCTGAACGCCTCCCTCACCTGTCTACGCTCTGCCCACAAATCAGGTGAGCTCCCGTGTAGAGATCCAGTTTGTGCTATAATAGGATTGACGCTGTCGCTATGATGTCGCTGTCAGAACAAAACCCTTTAACTCTGTATCTTTTTTTTAATGCCAGCTGCTCTTTACGTTGTGTGAAAAATTTGAATGAACTATTACGAATGAAATATTACGAATGACTTGGAATAGAATGACTTTACAATAACGTACATTAAAAGTTACAAAGTTCTTTTGTTTTTGGTATTTAATATTCTTACAGTGCAGGTATCCACACACTAATGGGTTATGCCTTGTTCTATAAAGTTTAAGTTTAAATTTAAGTTTAAGTTAAGTGACTCTTATTAGTCCCACAATGGGGAAATTTCACCTCCGCATTTAACCCATCCGTGAAGTGAAACACCACATACACTGTAGTGAGCACACACACACTAGGGACAATGAGCACATTTGCCTGGAGCGGTGGGCATAAATAAATAAGAAGTAAAAATAAGTGGAGTGTCATAAGCATAAACAAAGAGAGATTTAAAAAATAAAACTGATAGGGAACAAGAGCTATTATATTATATGTTCATGGGAAAACTGAACCTGGTGTCATTGCCTGTTGCTACTGATTGGGAAAATTTTATGCAACAAGTAGCAATCATTGAGAAGGTGTAGGAGCTTCCTAAAGTTCTCAGGGAGACATTATTAAATAACACTCAAATGGAAAAAGCGTGAAAGTTCGTGGGTGTTCATGTGCAGGTGTAGCGTGCAAGATTTCTCCCAGACTAATGATGAGGAAGGTAAGAGAGAAGCCAGCGGTCACTCAGAAAGACTTTCGGGAATACCTGATAGCAGTAGGAACAACAGTTATGCAGAGAGCAATTAGCAATGAATTGCAGTGCAGTTATCTCCATATACCTATACCTCACGCTGAACTCAGAACTCTTTTAGAACAATGGTCTCTGGTCAGCAGATACTTATTACACTTATACACTGTAAGAATGTTCTTTTATTCTGAAAAATGACTATTTTAAAGACACAAGGTTTCGTTCTGACAGAAATGATATGTTATTATTTATGTGGTTATATGGAACATGTGATGATGTGGAGTTCTTTAAGAACACTCCAGCATATTTCAGTAAAACAAATCGAAAAGTGATTGATTTCACAAGTTGGAAAGGGTAACGACTAGTTACTCCTGTACAATTTGTGCTCTCAGTATTCAATCGGAAAAGGATTTAGGAAAGTAGACAGATGATAATAAAGTGATAAAAATAACTTTAAGAAGTGAATTATTGATCGCGCCACCGAGGCTGCATTTCCAAAAATATGATGCTCATATTTTTGGTGAGTGTGGTTTAAGTCTCAGGTTTAAAGCAGCCTCGTTGGATATTCTCAGCCCTCGAGCTTTGACTGAAGTTTAAAAATAGTCTTTACTTAATTAGACTGTATTGATTTGAAATGTGTTGTCTTTGTGTTGTAAACAGCCCCACTTTCTGCCTCTCTCTCAGTCTTGCTGCTCTCTCTTTGAATCGGTTTACTGGGATTAAAACGACTAACTGCAGCATTTTTGGCTTTTCTCAGACAGAACAGCTCCTTTTATGTTATAGTAATCAGGCAGGTGTACATATAGATACTGCGGGGAGTCCCTGCCTCTTTGCCCTCACACTATACAAGTGCCCTCTTAGTCGTTATGTAAAATAATTGTATTTTATATTGCTACCACCGTTCTTCAAGCTGTGTTTCAGTGAAGTGGGGCATCACTCCAGGAACAGAGCTTGTGGGTTAGCTAGGGTCCTAAAAGGTTCATCCCTCTTGGGTGCCCCCTCTGGTGCAGTACAGACCATCTGTGGTTCTCCTTGGTAACTCCAACCTGTCATGCACAACCACCAGCGCTGGATAACCCACTGATAATTGCTTTAAGAAAGCATCACATTTCATAATGTGGGAAATAAGTGCGTTGAAGGGGGACATTGTAGAGAAAATGACAGAGTCAGATTTCTTTATAATGGAGGTGATAGGAACCAGGTGTTACAGTGTTTACCAGTGAACCTCTGAGTTTAATGTGATGCTGATAATGGTACAGTAATGGTAAATCTGAAAAATAGGCTTTTTAATGTACTAATTTGCCTTGGAACACCTTATATTTACCTCTCCACTGTAATTATCTTTAAAAAATGCATTTCAGGCCAAATTTTCTCACAAAAATATTGTAAGGCAATGGCTTTACAGGCATTAAACTTGTTCCTAGTTCTTATCTCCACCACTATGAACAATTCTAATTCAATGGTTTTGTTCTAGGTGCATTTCCTATGAAACCCCTTTGGATGACTTTGTTTACACTTCATTTACTTAATTATGCTGAAATTTTGAAAAATCTGTGGAATTCCCCTTCCAACGCCAGGTCTTCATTAATGGCAAAATTCAAAGAGATTAAAACAAGACTCTGTGGAGCTCTTAACGGGAAACCCCACCAACTGCCCCATCAAAATTTCTTTATACTTAAAATGTTGAGATGTTAACGTGATGATAATACTAATATGAATATAGCCAGTTTATTTACTATACAAAATGACCAGCGAAGCTTTGCATATTTTCTGAGTGTTTATATGTAAAGTTGATATTTGTATGAAACTGATAAATATGAAAAAGCTTTCTATAGGGACTATTTTGCCTCACAACAACCTGGATGCAGTTCTTTGTCATGAATGATATTTAAAGATGTCTTTATTCACATATTTAGACAAAACCTTCTAAAAAAGATACAGCCCCAATTCCAATGAAGTTGGGACATTGTGTAAAACAGAATACGATGATTTGCAAATCAAAAGAAGTTGAGCCCCTGTCTCAATTTCTTTGGAACGTGTTGCAGGCATCAAATTCAAAATGAGTGAATATTTGCAAAAAACAATAAAGTTTATCCATTTGTACATTAAATATCTTGTCTTTGTAGTGTATTCAATTGAATATAGGTTGAAAAGGATTTGCAAATCATCGTATTCTGTTTTTATTTATGTTTTACACAATGTCCCAACTTCACTGGAATTGGGGTTGTATATAAACATTTGGTTTTATCTCAAACATAATTACACTGACCCTCTTGATAAGAATGATTGCAATACACAGAAAACTAAGTTGTATAAGTGTAATTTATATTCATGCTTCCCTTTTTCCCCTTGAGCTCATGACTACCAAAGCATCTGAATGGGTCTAATAGTAGTTGTAATTATTGTTGTTCTTAAGATTGTGTCTGGGATTCTTCCCAAGGGGATCAGATGTGGTAGATTGGGATTATGCATTTACATCTCTTTTGCGTTTTAAAGGAATGCTCAAGCATTTTCAGCCTTTGTTGCATTTTTATCAGAAGCTTGATTACCACAGATAATAATTATGGCTGTGGTTATTTTGACAATGATATTGATAGTTGGCGAAATCTAACAGTGTTATTTTATTACAATGTATACTTTACTTTTAATTGTAATGCATGTTTGATGTAACATGCATTACAAATATATACAATGATCAGGCATAGCATGACCACCTCCTGGTTTCTACACTCATTGTCAATTTTATCAGCTCCACTTACTGAATAGCTGCACTTTGTAGTTCTACAGTTACAGACTGTAGTCCATCTGTTTCTCTGATACTTTGTCAGCCCCCCTGTACCCTGATCTTCAGTGGTCAAGACCCTCACAGCACAGGTATTATTTGGGTGGTGGTTCATACTCAGTTCTGCAGTAACACTGATGTGGTGGTGGTGTTAGTGTTGTGCTGTTGTGCTGGTCTGAGTGGATCAGACACAGCAGTGCTGCTGGAGTTAAACACTTCAGTGTCACTGCTGGACTGAGAATAGTCCACCAACCAAAAATATTCAGCCAACAGCGTCCTTTAAAAGGACTAGAGGATGGCCAACACAACTGCAGCAGCAGATGAGCTGTCGTCTCTGACTTTACATCTACAAGGTGGACCGACAAGGTGTTGAAAAACTCCAGCAGCACTTCTGTGTCTGATCCACTCAGACAGGGAGATTCATATATATATATATATATATATATATATATATATATATATATAAAGAATAACAGTATGTAGCAAAAATAATAACAGGGTTCATGAAATGGTAAACAGTGATTTGTGCTGTCGGCTCACAGCAAGAAGAGCCTCTGTTCGATTCCCCGGCTGGGCAGCCAGGGTCCTTTCTGTGTGGTGTTCTCTGTGTCTGTATGGGTTTCCTCTGAGTGCTTGGCTTTCCTCCCACAGTCCAAAGACAGGCCTTCAGGCCAAAAGGAGATGCTAAGTTACCCCTAGATGTGAATGCATGTGCTTGTGTGTCTGCCCTGTGATTGGACTGGCGACATGTCCAGAGTGTTTCCTGCCTTCCACTCAATTAGTGCTGGGATAGGCTCCAGCACCCCCTGCAACCCAGGAGCGTGTAACTTTATCAATTGTTTAAAAGTACTTTATTAATGATTATTAATTAAGTTGTAAACATCTTAAAATACATTAATAAACAATTCAAATACCTAAAAAAGAGCAACATTGACCTTTTGCTTGCCAAATAGTGAGCTGGCATTCGTCTACACTGAGACCTGTGTTACTTTGCCTTCCATGTCAGTCAGCATTAAACCTGTCAGCTACATCACATATTCATATTCATCAGACAGAACAGCTCACTTTGTGTGTTCTAACTGCTTATTAATGATTTTGAGGTGTTTATGACTTAATTAATAACCATTAATTAAGAAATTTTGAAGCACTTGTGAGAATGGGAAGTTCGGCTGTACAAGTTGTGTTCCTTGAGTTTGAGTTTTCCTTGCAGTAGCGTTGGTGTACC
The DNA here is from genome assembly GCF_015220715.1 of Pygocentrus nattereri. NCBI lineage: Eukaryota > Metazoa > Chordata > Actinopteri > Characiformes > Serrasalmidae > Pygocentrus > Pygocentrus nattereri. Next base: position 8,660,910 of record NC_051230.1, on the reverse strand, counting down.
AGAAGAGGGCAGCACAGTGTTATGAAGTGTTACACTGTTGGTTTGATAATTGACAGCTTTCTGCAGTCTCCCTGTAAACGTGACGGTATGGTGGGAGTAATCTGAGCTTGTGTAATGATTGACACGTACGTTGCCATTACTGCACCACAGACTGGTTAAACATAACTGATGAGGGCATGTTGTACGTTTCAACCTCATTTACTGCAGCCATGTAGTCTACCCAACACGTCTGATGACAGGTGGTACAGTCTCGCTGTCGTACTGTTTGTGAGCAACACTGTACTTCATACAGACCCTTCTGTGAAGATTTTCCTTCATGGGAATCAGATTCATTTTTCGACAGTTTTAAAATTTGAGACAAACTCTGAGACAAACTCACACTCATCCTGCGTTATGTGGGACGTTCCCACAAGTCAATTTTCCAATCAGAGATCCTTGGGAGAAAATTAGAGGCCCCATATCAACCTTTTTCTAATTTATTTTTCACCTAAGCTTCACGTTTATGACATATATATGAGTTTATGTACCAAAAATAATTCAAAAGTAGTTGATTTTTACAGTCATTTTCTCTCTTTATCCCTTAGAATTAAACAGACCGTTTGTGTTAGTGTGCCTTTAAGGCTATGTATATAAATGACCCCTGGCTGCCATGTGTCTCATTCAAAAAGCACTGCTTAGAATGTCAATGTTTATGGGTGAGGCTGAACTGCTGTGGACTGTAGAGGTGGATATATATATATGAATTGGTCTCTGTGACATCACAAAACTTTAAGATGGAAAAAAGGCTGTTTTTATAGCTAAGTTGTACTGTAAGGACTTTAAAACTCTTATTGTTTTCATTCCTACATCAAACTCTGTTACTCCACATTAGTAAGAATAATTCAGTTTTCTGTGATATAGGCCCTTTAAATAGTATTTTTTACTTTTTTAATATGTAGAATACAAAAAAAAAATCAGGTCATGCTTCACGTTCTCACTTTAACAAAGAAAACAATGTAAGGACACAGAGGAAACTTGAAGAGACTCAGAAGAAATAAGGAATTACAAACATGTCATGTCTTCAAACATGTCATCAGGTGACCTCCTGCTTTGTTGGAGTGAAAACCGGGAGCCACACCGGCTCTCTGTGGGTAAAATTGGACACCCCCGTCTCTAGGTTAAGTGTCATCAGGGTCTGTACGCACTGTGAAACTTTGCACAGTCTATGTGATTCCTTTTCCTATAGAAGATGAAGGTCCTACTTTATATTAAGAGTCTCTAATTACTCTGTAGTTACACATGAACAACATATGCAACAACATTGTAACTACAGATGATTTAGGCAGTGTTACAGATGGATTACAGAAGTATAGCCTATGTAATTACACATGTGTATCAACTTCAGTTTTGCCTCATGTAATTACACAAGTGGAACTTCTACAGAGGAACTTTCCTGTAATAAAGCGTTAAAGTTACTTTAAAATAAGGGGACAGTTCCTGTGTCGTTGTTATGTAGGTACTGTGTAATAATGGAGCGGTAATATCGCTGCTGTCGGAGGAAAACCTCGTACCTCCATTTTTGACGTTTTTCGGTTTTTGACAGAATTTGAATTACCTGTCACCCTTTACATTGTGTGTAAATTTTATGATGAAGGGAGCAAAAGAAGCAGCCCAAAATGACATGGAAAAAACTCTGGTTCCATTGACTTGCATCAAATTTAAAGTAGTTTTTTCCCTTCTCCTGTAAAGTTACCATTTTGGAGATACGAGGTTTTGATTCGACAACAGCGAAATAGATTTTGCTTTGGGCTTAATAAAACTAACTAATAATAAAAATTCCATTTTAAGATGAGGAGATATCTGCTGTTCTGTCACATGACAGAATGGTTTAAAGCTGAGACTGGTTGCAGTGTCACAGCACTAGCAACATAAACACTAGCTAAATGGTAGGAAAGCTGGAATATATAGTGTTAGTAATGACTTAATGTAAGTCATTATAAACTTCCTTTTACCGGTAAAAAAAAAAAGCTCTGAAAAAAAAGGCTCTTCCAGTGATTACAGTGTAATTACATGTGTTATCACCCTTGTGTTATTACAAGAGAGAGAATAGGCTGCTACAGCTATTCAGATACATGTGTGTAGTTACATAAGGTGTGCATCTGTAATCCGTCTGGATCAGTGACTACATCATTAGTAGTTACATTGTTGTTACATATGTTGTTCACATGTAACTACACAGTTATTAGAGACACTTAATATGAAGTGGGACCAAGATGAATATAGGCTGTTGTTTGTAGGCCTAGATTACATGTATTATCCCCTGTTCCCCTGATGTGTCCCTCATTGTCCTGCCAAATCAGCTAAGCTGTCCTGCAGCTGAAGCATCCTAACCCTGTTTTCTCACTGTCTAAGGCTTAGACCTAATGTTTAACTCACTTAAATCAGTTTCAGACAAAAAAACCCAAAAGTTTAAAGTATTTGAGAATAAAAAGTATCCCCATCACTGTTAGAAATAAAGGTTCTATGTAGACACATTTTCTGTTCATTATGGTACAAACAATGTTCAATGCACCCTCAAAGGTACAACAATGGTTTTACGGTCCAGTTGTGTACCTTATGTAAGTTTAAGTCCTACTGGAAAAGTACATATTTGTATAATTTCATAACTGAATGTTTTAAAACAGAACAATAAGATTAAGAGCCTGGGGACGAGACGGGGTGAGTTGAGTCAGTACAGCTTACTATTTCAATATCATTTCGATGGATAATAGTACAGATATGTTCCCTGACTAAAGGTAGCGAGATGTACACTTTAGGGCACCACCCCAGTGGTAAGAGGGGCACTGCCCCAGTAAGAGTTTATACCTTTTTTGTGAGAGTGATGTTATGCACTTGTCTGTCAGAAGGGGGCAGTAGTGCTCCTTCAATTATGTCATCGTCAGTCATGAAACACTTGAAGGAAAAAAAGAAACAGAAACTCCGCTGTCATCTCGAGCAGCAGGGTGATACCACAAGCAGTCATATTTTTTCTGACTTCTAGCTGCAGCTCTCAGTTATTCTGCCTGCATTCTGCTTTCCTGGTGACGAGTGACAGGCCCGGCTGTCTGTTTGCGCTGATGCTATGGGAATGTGGCTCCAGATATTTCGGGCTCCTAATCAGTCTCCTGGTGTCGTGCAGGTTTTACTTTTTGTGTCAGTTCTGATGTGACACGAGTCTATTTTTCGCCCTCTGTGGTTCCTCTATAGTAGCTAATCTAAAGCTTTTGTCTTGAAAGACACCTAAAGAGGGACTCTGCCCTGTTTTAACTGAAGAACAATGGCTGTAATTGTACGACACTCACTGCAGTGGGTACCTGCTGTGTTCGTGTGGTTGGCTGGCCGTGGGCGTGTAGGTGGACGCCACAGGTGTGTAATTCTGGCATCACCTGTTCATCCATTGTTTCTCTTGCCACTTCTTTCAATGGCTTCTCCAGTACCCTCTTCACTTCTCTTTCTTTACATGACCCTGCACCGACTCCACGTTAATGAAAATGCCATAGCGGCTGATGGCCATTTGCAGCAGCACACACGACGTCCAAATGTTACTGCAACAAAGAGAGGGAATCTCTATCCAACTAGGTATACCGTTATCGATTAAAAATAATCGAGTAATCTGTCATTTGTTTTGATGATTACCGAGCTATCAGAATATACAGATGTGCTTAACTGAGCAATAACAAACCATTCCTTGCCTTTTTAATTTTCTATACTATATTTCTGCTAAAGGATGACCAAGGAAGCCTTTAGAAACACATAAGGGCCACATGTGCTTAGCCTTTTGTACCAGTAACAGGTGCAAATCTGACTGCCCACATGTTACAGTGCCCTCCCAAAAGTACTCAGACTTAAAATTGTAAGTTGTTTTTAGGAAACAAAAATTCAAACCAAGGGGGATCAGTGAACACAAGTGGACCGTCGTCATTCTAAGAGAAGCAGACTCAGTGCAGTCTGGCTGGTGTTCTCCTGGATTTCTCCACACACACCACCATCAGTCCACCATCAGTTTTTCAAAAAGTCAACACTTTTTGGATGCACTGTATCAGAGGTCAGCAACTCAAACCATGTTAAATGTTAAGAAGAGCCATCCTGTCCTTTGAAAAAAACCCATCAAACTACCTTGGGAGCCACAACATTTTATGTTCATTTCACCAGCTTGGCTGTAAATATGTCTCAGTATGTGCTAATGTACTAGTACAGGCTAAAAATATAAAATATATGAAGATGCAGACTTTCTTTGCTCTGCTTTAAGCTTTAGCTCAGTTACAGCTGCTTTTCTCGCACCTCTGGCAGGAAACTTTTCCTCAAAAACAGTTTCTTGTAAAATGTCTTTCGATGCTTGGCTTTTTATGAGACTAAGCTCAGCTTCTCATTTGATGTCCTGGGACACTAGAATGTAACTGCTGCACCATTTAAGGTGGTATTGGAAAATTTGAGTGAGAAGCTGACTCCATCATCGACGTTTTAGAGTTTGACAGGCTGTTGTTGCAGATGAAACATATCAGGAAACCAGCTGAGTGATTATAAACGCAAATAAGTCACTTTTTTCTCCAAATTATTCAAGCTCAGTTTAAATCTTTCTCTTTGCCTTTTTATTAGCAACTAGCTAGATGAGATGTTGTATGCATTGCTATGGTGACCGGCAATCTGCACTTCCACCTTCAGGGTTATAGGTTGGTGAATTGACAGTTATAGGCTACATCAGCTACAGCATTTAAGACCATTTAGTGCTAAAACTGTGTTAGAATGATCAGCAGAGCTTTATTTTACTGCAAAAGAGGGTTATTTTATTTTACCTGCTTTGGAGCCGCAGCAGGACAGTAAAAGAGCTACATGCAACTCCAGAGCTCCATGTAGCTTAAATGCAGAGCTTATGTGCTGTATTCATGGAAGAATATGAATTTTCTCATATATATGCAATTGAGGGAGGACGACACAAACTGTGGGAGGACTGAGATATTAGAAGTGTGGCTGATTTAATATTATGCTTGATTTACTCAAAGTCCTTACAGAAAAGTGCATTCCCTCTGCAGTCATCTTGGCAGCGGCCCTCAGGCAACTGTTTCCAGTCGTACAAGAACAGGCTCCTATGAAAATCAGGGCCTTAGAAACATGTTTGAAATCAAACCAGTAAAAGATACATCAATACTTGCAATAGCATTTAGCCAAAAAACACACAGAAGATGTAGTTTTAGTTTGTTCTGGCCACTGTGCATATCTCAAAATGAAGGGGCTTTTCCCTTTTGTGGCTTTTCCAGCTTTTTATTGAAGGACATATGCCATATTGAGCATTACAAGGTTTCATTTTTCAGCCATTGAACTGATTTAGTGCAGTTTAACAACTAGCTGAGGCCACTTTTGTGTTTTTTTCCACCTTTTAAAACACAAGTATGTAGTAACGTCTAAAGCAAGTTATGCAGAGAGTTCTTATAACAGTGGCAGCAGACACAGTGGCTAGACTGATGCCCAGACTTTGAACATGTGCTGAATGTGTGAGAAGATACAGCATAAAATACACTATTAAAAGGCATATTGTTTCCCAAATTCTCTGTTCATATCTGCAGTAGAAAAACACAAGAGCAGAGCGTTCTGTTGGGAAAGAACTTCATTTACTAACTCAGCTAAACTATATTTCCAAAAGTGTTCTGCCTTCACACACATATGAACTTGAGTGACATCCCATTCTTAATCCATAGGGTTTAATATGATGTCAGCCCACCCTTTGCAGCTGTAACAGCTTCAATTCTTCTGGGAAGACTTTCCACAAGGATTTAGGAATGTGTTTATGGAAATTTTTGACCGTTCTTCCAGAAGCACATTTGTGAGGTCAGACACTGATGTTGGAAGAAAAGGCCTGGCTCGCAGTCTCAGCTCCAATTTACATTTACAACATTTAGCAGACGCTCTTATCCAGAGTGACTTAGAAGAAGTGCTTTGTCTATCTAGAGAAAGTATCTTTGCTAGTTACCAATAGGTTAGAGAGAAAGACGGTCCTGAGCTCAGACACTTCAAGAAACAAGTCACTGTAGATACCCAGAAAAAAGGAAGAGTTGAACACAGAACTCTGTGCCGTACAATACAATACAGTAAACTACAATACACAGTGTGACACAATAAAATATAATATATAAGTGCAGCACGATATATTGCAAACAATACTTAATTTATGAGCTAATTCATTCCAGAGTGTTCTATTGGGTTGAGGTCAGGACTCTGTGCAGGCCAGTCAAGTTCTTCCACACCAAACTCACTCATCCATGTCTTTATAGACCTTGCTTTGTGCACTGGTGTGCAGTCATGTTGGAACAGGAAGGGGCCGTCCCCAAACTGTTCCCACAAAGTTGGGAGCATGAAATTGTCCAAAATCTCTTGGTGCTAAAGCATTAAGAGTTCCTTTCACTGGAACTAAGGGGCCGAGCCCAACTCCTGAGAAACAACCCCACACCATAATCCCACCTCCACCAAACTTTACACTTGGCCCAATGCAGTCAGACAAGTACGGTTCTCCTGGCAACCACCAAACCCTGACTCATCCATCGGATTGCCAGACGGAGAAATGTAATTCGTCACTCCAGAGAACACATCTCCACTGCTCTAGAGTCCAGTGGCGGCGCTTTAGACCACTACATTCGACACTTTGCATTGTGCTTGGTGATGTAAGGCTTGGATGCAACTGCTCGGCCATGGAAACCCATTCCATGAAGCTCTCTACGCTGTTCTTTGCTAATCTGAAGGCCACATGAAGTTTAGAGGTCTGTAATGATTGACTCTACAGAAAGTTGGCGACCTCTGTGCACTATGCCCCTCAGCATCCGCTGACCCCGCGCTGTCATTTTACATGGCCTACAACTTTGTGTCTGAGCTGCTGTTGTTCCCAATCACTTCCGCTTTGTTATAATCCCACTGACAGCTGACTGTGGAATATTTAGTAGTGAGAAACGACTGGACTTGTTGCACAGATGGCGTCCGATCACGGTACCATGCTGGAATTCACTGAGCTCCTGAGAGTGACCCATTCTTTCACTAATGTCTGTAGAAGCAGTCTGCAGGCCTAGGAGCTCGGCTTTATACACCTGTGGCCATGGAAGTGGTTGGAACACCTGAATTCAATGATTTGGATGGGTGAGTGAATACTTTTGGAAATATAGTGTATATGAATGCAGAGATTGTCTTTACTCTCTTAAAATCCAGGCTTATTACGTAATAAGGCTTATTATTCAGTATCTACAGGGACCTCTACAGGGCTTAGCCATTCTAAGGTTATGGAAGTGTATAATAAAACTTTAGGCCTGCCGGTGAGCCCTGACCACTCAAGGAGTTTAAAGAACAGCCCCACAATGTAAAAGTGAAAGGGTTTTCCTAGAACTGTACATCAGAGCCAAGTAGGACTGTTACAATCCCACAATACAATTTGGACCTTGATACTGATGCCAAGTGCAGTATGACAATGATAAATAACAACAGATTAATTTTTAAACTGAACAAAACTCTGAGCGATATTAGCAGTGGTTGCAAGTCCCAGCGCACTAAAGCTGTTTTCTTACCGTGTCATTAGTTCATTTTAATGGGTGCAGATTTATTACGACTATTGTTCTATTGTACGTCCTATTGTTCTATACCTATTAATGGCCATTCCTAGAACCGTGCATTCAAGCTATTAACTGTTTAAATCTTTGTTTTTAAGAGTGTATGTGGAAAAAAAAATGCATAAGAATGTGTGCTGATCAGGTTCTGTTTCTTACTGTAAGAGAAACCAGAGAATAATAAGACTTTAAAATATGCTTTGTCATAATGCAGATCGCAAATGAATCATTTTTGATTCATCGAGAGAGAACATTTTAATTTTTATTATGTTTATTCAAGTAATTGTGACTGCCCAAATGACAACCCTGCATATCTGTACCGTTCTGTACACTTGTAGCAAAAGATGGGGGCTTCAATAAATGCATAGAAATATGTCTTTTTTGAACAATCAGGTCAAATTAATTCATGTTTTGTTGAATTTTCTCTTCAACCGCCACAGACAACAAGCTCAAATGTTTGTTTTTTCTGCAAATTTTAGTGCACAATTTCTGAGTTTAGCATTTCAGAAAAAAAAAAATAATAAAATCTATAATGTACCATGACTTTTATTAATTACTTGTTATTAATATGTTAAACTGAGCAAATAAACAGTTACTATGCTTGGAAATGCACAGAAGTGTGTTCTCTGTAGAGCATGTGTTAACTTATTTTTTACTTCTTAATATGACGATGTTTAATTTGACCGGGGTGCCCAAACTTTTGCATGCAACTGTCCATTTAAACCGAAGCCAAGTCTGATTTCTGACTCTTTTCAATCCAGTCAATGAGTGCATGTGTTTCTCCATTATAGAAAGCTGGAGACATTGACTCTGCACAGCTGAGATAACAGACTTCGAATTCAACTGTAGTTACGATAATAACAGACGCCCAGTCTTTCAGTGCTGAAAATACGGGATGAAAGGAGCCGTGAGGTTATTAGGACCATGCAAATACATTCTATAGCAGTTATCGAACATTAACTTGCTCAGGCTGGCTTGTTTGTTAAAGACTGTAAGCTCATTAACTGAGCACAAAACAGAAATACAGTATATCATCCCTTTATGTCACGTCACATATAGCGTGAAAGTTAGAATTTTATGTGACAGCTTTGTTGCCATGGAGACGAGTCATCGTGCAGGCTTCCATCGGCGACCTCGTTTTACCCATAACCCTCCCTTGTGGATGCCTCCATGCCACATGTTGGCCTTTTTCCTTCCTGTGTTGATCTTTTTAATGGGGCTGTGTGCCTTCGAGGGTCTGCGTCTACAAAAGTACAGGCATGCCCTCGAGAGATAACTGTACAACCACGCGAATAACTACTTATATGATTAACAGTCTCTTCCTAGAGCCCTGACGGTGTGGAGGTGTCCCGTATAAGTGTAGATTAGAGCTCAGTGAAGGCTTTAAGCGTCAGGGTCCTGCCCCAGATCAAGACCTAATGCGCACAAAATGAGGACAAATACCCATGTCATCCCTCTTAAGAGCGTTTTTGCTTAAAGGGCCCATATCATGGAAAAAAGAGATTTGTCTTGCTTTTGAAATAAATTAATTGGGAAACCTACACATTACACCTACAGGCACTTTTATGTCAGCCCTTTCTAAATCCATAGGCAATAATATGGAGTTGGTCCTCCTTTGCAGGGCTTCCACTCGTCTGCAAAGCTTTCTACAAGATTTTGGAGACTGTCTGGGCGAATTTATGTGAATGGCTCGCAGTCTCTGTTCTAGTTTATCCCAAGGGTGTTTGATAGATAGAGTTGATGTCAGAACTCTGTGTGGGCCAGTCAAATTCTTCCATACCAAACTCACCCAGCCAGGCCATTATGGACCTTGCTTTGTGTACTGGGGTTCAGTCATGCTGAAACAGAAAAGGGTTTTCCCCAAACTGTTCCCACAAAGTTGGAAGCATACAATTGTCCAAAATATCTTGGTTTGCTGAGGCAGTAAGATTTCCCTGGAACTAAGGGATCTAGGCCAACCTCTGAAAAACAAACCCAGACCATTATCCCTCCTCCACCAAACTTTACAGTTGACACAATGCAGTCAGGCTGGTAATGTTCTCCTGGCATTCGCCAAACCCAGGCTCATCCATCAGACTGTCAGATAGAGAGTGGTGATTCATCAGTACAAAGCCCTACAAAAACCCAAAAACCTTATATGTTAAATAGACCCAATAAATCATACACAGTAACACAGCCTACTTTAACTTTTTCTGAAGGGAAGGTGAGCATGTGTCTGCCCAATTAGCATGCAGAATACAATACATACAACAAAGCAGAGATATTCAGGGCTAGAGTACTGAATTGTTCACCATGCTGTAGTGTTGAAGAAGCACATCATGCAACAGAACTTGGATTGTGCCTACCTCTTTCCATTGATCTGTGTCTTTTTACTCATTATCCATTTTGACAGGCTTGAATGAACTGAAGAAGCGCTGTGGTTGTGAGAGCTTGGCCTTCAGTTGATATTCAGTATCACTGTAGAAGACCATACGGGCTTTCCTGGGTCGTACCGGTTCAGCAGAGTTGACAACAGTGTCGTCTTGGGATGTTTTGAAGGGCGTTTCTGTATTTCCATACTGCTAATGATGCTGCACTACCTTTAGCTTGTCACATGGCCAGTGTGGATTTATTGTGCTACTGGCAATGCCTCTGTCTTATGTCTGGTTCATTTACGGGAATGCACGTGTGTTTTCCTAAGGACTTGCTGCATTGTTATGAATGGTCACTAGTTGTTTTCTCACTGTCTCATTAGCCAGTTTCAGTGGGTGCAGGTTTGTTAGAACAGTCCTGCTGTACTTGTTTGCTTGGGTTCCTTAGGTAGTCATTATGGTCAAGGGCCATAAATAGCCATAGTTTCATTACTGTGAAGGTGGAGAATGGTACCTTGGGCAAAAACCTTAAACCTTACAAAGGTCCATATCCACATTTTTCTTTCTTACATGACTTTCCTGCCTCTCTTTGCCCTGAAGAATTAAGCAGGCTGTTTGTGTCACTGGCCTTTAAGACAGATCTCTGTTCTGATTGGCTGCCCTGTATTGAGCCTTATTCAAAAAGCAGTCCAGGCTGAAACACATCTTCTAACTTTAACATGAATGGGTGGGTCTAAAGAGCTATACCCTGAATAAACAGACACATGTAAAAGGCATTGTTTCTTCTGACATCACAAAAATAATAGATTGAAAACGACCTGTTTTTGCAGATTAATGAGCATATATGAGCTGTAAGTTTAGTAGGTAAGCATGTTTACATGCTCTTATTTCAGAAACACTGAGGAGATTCTGTTTTCCATTATATGGGTCCTGTGTAAAGTGGGGTGTATCATAAAAAAAAGAAAGGCTTTTGAGAAAAGCACTTGCGATGCTCATTAGCGTAGGCATCCTTTATATAAGCTTAATGCTTGACTTTAGAATGGATTAGAATCACCTGTTCTACTCCAAAGCTCGATAGATAGGTGGGTGTTGCAGCTTCGCAAAACTAAATGGCTTCATTTTGCATTAATTATAGAAGATAGAATGTGTGGCATCTGCTGCGTTGAGCGCAAGCTCCATTTTAAACCAGATGCCTGAGGCACTTTCTTAGCATTTGGTAAACAAAAGCATGAATTGATGCATAATCGGTTAATTAATTAGTGTCTTTAAAAGCACTTTCGTAAGTCAGAAAAGGTTTTTTGAGCAGAGGAGTAGAGATCACAGAGGAACTGGCCCTGCAGTGCTGCCTGTCATGCTGTGAATAAGTCTTTTGTGGTCTTTGCACTTGACCTGTACTGTGTGAAACCTTAATGCAGAGGTGGAGGGTTTGGAAGGGAAAATGTGAGTGTTGTGCAGCAGACAAGTCCATTGAGCTGAAGTGGACTTTGGGGTTGCTGGACAGGGGCAGACAAGTGAATTCACTGTGAATTGTAGCAGCAAGGTTGAATTGCTGCTAACCAGAGCACCAAAACGGAAGAACGGTACAGAACATGCCTGTTTAACCAAATGCAGGGTTTAGTTTTAAATTTCAGGACTGCAGTTTAATGACCGCTTCTCATCAGTGAGAAATAGACCCGTGCATTTTTAATGAAACCCCTTCAGTTCAATTTAATTTTATTCGCATTGTGCATTTACAAGATGCGTTTACGGTTAATCATCAGCAACAGGCTATACTTTATGTTTTCTGTGCTCTTTCACGACTGATTTAACATTTCATTTCATTACAGTTCATTTCACTTCAGTTCAATTAGAGGACTGTGCAAAAGTCAGAGGCCACCATTCACTTCATTTCATTTCCAAAAATGAAGTACAAATTATTCATTTTCTCACAAGGTATTTCTGAGGAGATTAGATATGAGATAATCCACTTGCATGAGGAAGGAGGATGTCAAAAGAAAATAAGAGGGAAAAAAAAACAGGAGTTTTAAAACTGAAGTTACAGAAAAAAGATTCAGAGAAAATGGGAGTGCTAACCACTGCGCAGCACCTGGTAGACCACCAAAACTGTCCCCCATCAGATGAACAGCATTTAAAGCTTTCCTCTTCTAAAGAGAGGGGAAGATCAAGCTGCTTTAGATCTGAAGACATCCACAGGTGTTTCTGTCCATCCTTCCCCTGTGAGAGGACAACTCAGCATTATGAGTCTGAAAGGATGTGTAGCTGTCAAGAAGAACCTCACTGAGAAAAGATAGACAAAAAAGGAAGAAAGCTTGCAAATCAAACAAACAGGCTGATGGTCTTCTCTAAACAATGGACTGACCACCCCAGTGTCCACACCTCAACATCACTGAATGTGTTTGGGATGACTTGGATTGTGAGAAGCAGAAAATGCAACCAACTTCTAAGACTGAACTTTGGAAAAAAACATCCCTGCAGATTTTTTGAAAAAAATGAGAACAGACCCCAAAAAGAATGGGAGCAGTGAAAAAGGCAAAGAGAGGACACAGTAAGGCCACCAAGTGGTCACACAGAACATGAATAAAATCTTCTGGGCAAAGAAGCCAATTCACTTGCATGGAGAAGGAGACGAGAAAATACTTTGCTTCAGGTAATTTTGCTTCACATTGAGTTAATTGCAGTGAACTAAAACAAACACAAACCAATAGAAATAGAGACAATAGTCTCTTCTTTCTGGGGAAAAATAAAAAAAACTAAATAGAGAAACCGCTTCTCATTTAACATAATGTTGCTTGTCGCTCACAGTTGCAAAAAAGTTAATAAAAATAGAAAATAAAATCTAGTAACTATGTAATGTTAGCTGTTCACCAAACTATACTTTGCCTCTAGAATCACATCAGAACAACCTGTACTGGATTGATTTTTTTAAGACTTAATATATTTCCATTTTTTTTCCCCTGTTGCTGAAAAATGAATAACCTGTACTTAACGCTCCCAAATGTAATGGGAGTTTGACTGGACGTTAAATAAAGTAAGTGTGGTCTCTGACTTTTGAACAGTTTTGTACATTGTCACTGTACATTTGCACAAGTATAGCATGAAGTCTTGCAATGCATTTGTGGTCAACCCTGGGCAAAGGTCTGTATTTTATCACATTTAACTGACTGTATGCTATCTAACCTTATTCCGATTGTCCATTTGAGCTAAATTCAGTTCAGTTCAAGTTTACTGACATTATGCATTTACGCAAGGATGATGCTGAGACTTGGTGCGCTGGTGGCAAACCGTGACCATCACTGAAGTTCAACTCGAGATGGATTTTGTGTTTTACCCCGATTGATGTTTATTTATGGTTAAACTGGGTTCTTTACGTATTAAATTCTGATCTTTACATCTCAAGCCAACACCCTGAGTAAAGGTCACATTATACACACCAGCACCACAGGATTATGTATGAAGATAATTATTTAACCCATTGAAATCCCATGCTTATTACATACTAAGGTTTATTATTCAGTAACTACAGAGACTTCAATGCAAACTGGCTGAGCTACTCTTAGGTTATAGAAATATGTAATGAAATTTTGTATGCATGCAGGCCCTGGCCTTTTAGAAGGTAAGCTCACTCTGGATTAGGAACACCATTTGGCTCGATTCAGCCTCATAATTGGACCATTGGCTGAGCTGGGTGTGGTAAAGCAGGGGAACACATTCCGTGCAACATCCAGGACAGGGATTAAAAACTATAACTGCTTATTTGCTTCATCCTTAATTCACACAGACAAATTCTTACTGTGTGAAATCTTTCTCAGGGGTAAGGGGGGGCGGCTGTGGTTAAAATTGTTGATTTTGGGTAGCTCGTTTGTCGTCTCTTGACTAATTAAAAAGACATTTGAGTTTCTTCTGTGGTGCGGTGTCAACATGAGAGAAGGGCCCCCCAGCTGGTATGAACACACAGATAACTGTACTGAAATGATTAGTGCTCGCTTCTTAAAGCTCTGAGAGTTTGCGTATGTGCGTCTGTTCAAATCAGAGCTACAGCGAAGCTTTAACTGTCGGGGTCCTGACCCAGATCAAGACTTAATGCGCACAAATACAGATGTCATCCCTGTTAAGAGCTCTTTCACTTAAGAGTGTGTGTGCTCGAAAAGGGTGAGCTATAAGCCGGGTTGGCTGATATTGGCAGCAATTGGCTCTCGAGAGCACATCTCCTTGGCCTAGAGAGACAGACACCTATAATGAAGAGAAGCCTAGCAGGCCATTTCATAAACAGTTGGAATTTTAGCTAACAGTTAGTGATGTCATTACACAGATTTGTAGTGCTATTACTGAGCATTTATGGAGTTACAGACGTCTCAGTTATACAAGCCAATAATTTCCAGTCTGAGTACCACATGCACTGCACATTTTCAGCTCAATTTCAATTCAGTTTATTTCAATTTAGTTTAGTTTGGTTCAGTTTAAATTAGTTTAATTGAGTTTGATTTGATTTGGTTCAGTTTGGTTCAATCAGTTCGTTTAATTTCAATTCAGTTTAGCCCATTTCAATGGGTTCAGTTTAATTCAGTGCAATTTCAGGTCAATTCCTATACTGTTCAGTCAGTGTGGTGTTGTGGTTTAGGGGGCTAACAATTCAGACTACTAAAACATTAGATGATATAGTTTGATATTTATATATTATGTATTTATTTGTATAATTAATATTTGTAGTTACACAGTGCTTTACTAACTGATTGCCGTTTCTCAGTTAACACACTTTCTAATAGTCAAAAGAAACTCTCAGTCTTAAACAATATACCGCTGCTTTTGGAACAAAACCTTGTATCTCCATTTGTTTTTCAGTTTTTGACATAATTTGAAAATACCCATAGTTCTATATACTGTGAGTAAATTCCATGATGAGTGGACCAAAAAGAAAAGACCTAAAATTACTTGGGGAAAAAAAGTCTGGTTCAATTGACTTACATTAAAAGTAGAATTTTTTATCCCTTCTCCTATAAAGTTAAAATTTTGAAGATACAAAGTTTTGATCTGACAACAGCGATATTGCAGCACTGGGGGCTTTGCTCTTTTAGTTTCTGTTAATTACCACTTTTTGTTCTTATTTTTAAATTAGTTATCTTCTTTAAAAAATTATCGTTATGCAATAAAGTTAGATTTAGGTGCATTTTATATGTTTTTAACACCTATCTCAATGGTAATGTTCTGGTTTACAAGTCCAGTCTCTGTCGTTATCATAAGAGTGTGTCTTGTTGCACAACTGTTTAAGGTTTGGATCGAAAATGATCACCAGTATCATCACTGATAGTATTAACACCATGGGTTGCTGATTATATGGGTAGACTCATATACTGATCAGATCTTCTACATAATTGTGAGTAAGTGTAGGTGGTTGGCCATTGTAGATTAAACAGATAGGTCTTCATATTAGATGAGTAGGAGGCTGCGTCTTCAGAGGAGTTAATAAGCTAACACTAGTGCTAACTGGGGTAGCGTTAAGGCCAATTTATAGTCTAGGTGACAAGTGTTGCTCGACAAATAAAATACTGTGGTCGACAGACGTCACAACGCTGTAGGCTTTCATAGTCCTTAAAGCTTTTGTGTTTTGTAGTAGCATTATCGCATACAGTAAGTTTGAAACTAAACTGACTGGTTTAAGTGCTCCAACTAGTAGATGGTCTCAATAAAGTCTCAAAGTATTGTTGGTAAACGTTCTGACCGTGGATAGAAAGCAGTTATTTTCATGTTTTCCCTGCTCTATTAGATGCCAGATATTTAGTTAGAAGCATTTAGCTCTGCTTTATTTGAGCTAACTTACTTCAGGACTAGGATGAAGCCCACCACAAAAACCACTGTGACATGTGACCCTTATTTCCTTCATCTTTATTTCATCCAGACAAATTATTGCTGTGTGAATCCTGACTCAGACCCTGATGTTGGATGAGAGGGCCTGGCTCGCAGTCTCTGTTCTAGTTTATCCCAAGGGTGTTTGATAGAGTTGAGGTCAGAACTCTGTGTGGGCCAGTCAAATTCTTCCATACCAAACTCACCCAGCCAGGCCATTATGGACCTTGCTTTGTGTACTGGGGTTCAGTCATACTGAAACAGAAAAGGGTCTTCCCCAAACTGTTCCCACAAAGTTGGAAGCATACAATTGTCCAAAATATCTTGGTTTGCTGAGGCAGTAAGATTTCCCTGGAACTAAGGGATCTAGGCCAACCCCTGAAAAACAAACCCATGCCATTATCCCTCCTCCACCAAACTTTACAGTTGACAATGCAGTCAGGCTGGTAATGTTCTCCTGGCATTCCCCAAACCCAGGCTCATCCATCAGACTGTCAGATAGAGAGTGGTGATTCATCAGTACAAAGCCCTACAAAAACCCAAAAACCTTATATGTTAAATAGACCCAATAAATCATTGTAACACAGCCTACTTTAACTTTTTCTGAAGGGAAGGTGAGCATGTGTCTGCCCAATTAGCATGCAGAATACAATACATACAACAAAGCAGAGATATTCAGAGCTAGAGTACTGAATTGTTAACCATGCTGTAGTGTTGAAGAAGCACATCATGCAACAGAACTTGGATTGTGCCTACCTCTTTCCATTGATCTGTGTCTTACTCATCCATTTTGACAGGTTTGAATGAACTGAAGAAGCGCTGTGGTTGTGAGAGCTTGGCCTTCAGTTGATATTCAGTATCACTGTAGAAGACCATATGGACTTTCCTGGGTCGTACCGGTTCAGCACAGTTTACAGGAATGCATGCATGTTTTCCTAAGGACTTGCTGCATTGTTATGAGTGGTCACTAGTTGTTTTCTCACCATCTCATTAGCCAGTTTCAGTGGGTGCAGGTTTGTTAGAACAGTCCTGCTGTACTTGTTTGCTTGGGTTCCTTAGGTAGTCATTATGGTCAAGGGTCATAAATAGCCATAGTTTCATTACTGTGAAAGTGGAGAATGGTACCTTGGGCAAAAACCTTAAACCTTATAAAGGTCCATATCCACATTTTTCTTTCTTACATGACTTTCCTGCCTCTCTTTGCCCTGTAGAATTAAGCAGGCTGTTTGTGTCACTGGCCTTTAAGACAGATCTCTGTTCTGATTGGCTGCCCTGTATTGAGCCTCATTCAAAAAGCAGTCCAGGCTGAAACATATCTTCTAACTTTAACATGACTGGGTGGGGCTAAAAAGCTATACCCTGAATAGACGGACACATGTAAATGCATGGTTTCTTCTGACATCACAAAAAACACCACTGTGACA
This sequence comes from Pygocentrus nattereri, assembly GCF_015220715.1. Classification (NCBI taxonomy): domain Eukaryota; kingdom Metazoa; phylum Chordata; class Actinopteri; order Characiformes; family Serrasalmidae; genus Pygocentrus; species Pygocentrus nattereri. The sequence continues at coordinate 8,643,696 of NC_051230.1, read as the reverse complement.
TGTGACCCTTATTTCCTTCATCTTTAATTCATCCAGACAAATTTGCTGTGTGAATCCTGGCTTAGAGGCCTTACCCTATAAGGCAAGTGGTCCAAACTTTTGATTTCGAGTAGCTTGTTTGTAATCTCTTCAGCAATTAAAAAGGCACGTTTGAGCCTCTTCTACGACGTGGCATCAACATGAGAGAAGGGCCCTCAAGCCTGCCTGGCCATGCTCGTAGGAGCCCTTCTCCGGGGGTGGGAACACAGGGTGCCACACACTCTTAAACTCCCACCAATCCTCCAAGAGTCACTCTGAGTGAAAGTGGTGCCCAGTGGGTGTGGCTCTTCTACGGAGGGCGCTGGGAGAGGAGGCTGGAGAGGCTTTTTGGCCTTAACTGTGCTCTAACTACTCAGCCCAGTGAAACTGTGGACGACACCAAGACCTCAGGTGTTAATCTCCTGTTTGTCATGCACGGTCGAGCTCAGGTTAGGGTTGAGTGCTGGTTATTTAAAACTGGAAAGAATAGTTGGACAAAAAAATGTTTACGATTTTCCTCTTCGCCAAATGTAAGACATGTTTTTTTGTCTGAAGTTGGCTTGTTTAGTTGAGCGCTGGAGCTGCATGAGTGATGGAAGCTCGTAACCCACCAATTAGCGCTGTGCAAAATGCATGACTAAATTAACATTTGCAGGGTAGGAAAACCACAAAGAAACTGTATTTAAGTGAGAGGACTTTGTCAAAATTGTACTCGATTAAAACATATGGATGTGTGGACGCATAATATGGAGAAACTTATCAACATTTAAATGTAATCAAGCATATAAAAGTAAAGAGTAAACGGAATAAGGACCCATATCCTACATTGTTCTTGTATTTTATTTTTCTCTGTCATCCACTTATGGATGACTGCTCATGGAGTTTTATAGACCAAAAAGATAATTCATAATTGATTTGATCATTACCACGAATTCAACAGGCCATTTTTGTTATTGTGGCTTTAATATGAAATGTAAATAAATGATCTAACTGGCTCCCCTCTTATGTGCCTCATTTGAAAAGCAGTCTTTTTGGTAGACAACAAGGCTAAACTACTGTAAGCTAAATAGATGGATATATGCAAATGCTTAAGGTTTTGTAACATCATGAAACAGTTCATTCAGATCTTATTAGCATACATTAGCATTGTTGTGGGCATTTCCATTTTGCGCTGATGTAAATTTGACTAGATGCTTTAGCAATAACAATAAATTGAAATGCACAGGAATACAACTGGATCGCGAGAGACAAAGAGAAACAGCTCATGGCCTTTGAGATTTGCAGATCTTCCAAACTAAAGCTAAGGCACAGTAACAAAGTACACTTACTATGCCTACAACTTTCTACCCCTGCGAAAGTGCCTTGACAAAACAGACAAAATTATGGCTCATAGCCAAAAACAGTAGTAGATGCCACATTAACGAATTCTGAATTTTGTTTGTACTTTTGGCTGTTTTTACACATAACAGTTTTTCACAGTGTCAGAAACTGTGAAGCAAGTGTATTTGATATTACACATTTGATATCTCACCACAGTTTGAAGCAAGTGTGAGATTATTCAGTCTGTAGAAGGCTAATTAATGAGCTACAAGCTTTCAGTACTTGTTAACATCATAGCTCCAATGCAAAACTACAGAAGCGAACTACTGCAGCAAATACACCAAAATGTTGGTCCACCTAACAGCTCTGACCTGCCTAAGCATGGACTCTACAAGACCTGTGAAGGTGCCCTGTGGTATCTGGCACCAAGCAGTAGATCCTTTAGGTCCAGTAAGTTGTGAGGTGCCACCGCCGCAGATCGGAAGTCAAGTCAAGTCAAAGTTTACTTATGTAGTGCTTTTTAACATGTGTTGTCACAAAGCAGCTTTACAGAAAAAAATCCAGGGCCGAGCCCCCATGAGCAAGCCAGAGGAGACAATGACAAGGGGTAACTCCCCAAGAACAAGAGGAAGAAACCTTGAGAGGAACCAAGACTCAAAAGGGGAACCCATCCTCCTCAGTTTGACCCCAGATAGCAAACAATAACAGCAGAGAAAAAGGCTCTCTACTTGTTCCAGCACATCCCTGATCACAGATCACTGATTAGAATGAGATACAGGGAATTGGGAGGCCAGGGCAACACGTAGACCTCTTTGTCGTGTTCTTCAAACAATTCCTGAACAGTGTGTGCAGTCGGGCAGGGTGTATTACCCTGCTGACAGAGGCCACTGCCACTGGGGAAAACCTTTACAACGGAGGGGTGAACCTGATCCACAACAGTTGTTTGCTATCCGGTGTCGACCAGAGGAGGATGGGTTCCCCTTTTGAGTCTTGGTTCCTCTCAAAGTCTCTTCCTGTTGCTCTTAGGCAGTTTTTTCCTTGTCACTGTCACCGTTGATGATGCTCATGGAGGCTCCGACACAGATTTCTTTTCTGTAAAGCTGCTTTATGACAACCCCTGTTGTAAAAAAAGGCTATATAAATAAACTTTGACTTGACTTGACTTGACTTAGGTTTTCATGCCTGCCCTTAGAGTCTAATATATACATCACAGACTTTGGAATTCAGCTGTGTAATGAAATAATTAACATTATTCGATTCATCCATTGGTGCTCATAGTGTTTTCAATTGTCAATGTGTGATATTTTACCAAATTATTCCTTCAATGTTAACAGCATGTAGATGTAAATGGCATCCTTATATGTTTCTTTATTCCCCTCCTTTTTATTACATAGTGCAGCAGTTTTGTTTGCAGCAGGAATCAGTTAGGGTCCATTTGTCAGGTGCTCTACATTTGTGTAAAGGTCTGCTCGCTTAAAAGTCTGCTTGGTGTCTGTTTTTTTTTTCTTCCACTTACACAAGCTGAGATTTCATTTGTGCTTCACAGTTTCTTGGCTACTGTTTGCAGTGGAGAGATTTGTGAAGTAATTTTACTTTTGGAAATTCTGCTTCTCTCTTTTCATTCTCACCAAAAATAAACACCCATTGTTCCAGAACATGATATAGACTTTCTTCTTCAAAAACATAAAAGCTCTGGGAAAAAAGTGATTATTAGTGACACAAACACACACGTTAACTTTCGTAACACATTTCAAAGCAAATACACGATCAAACTCCTCCGCACAGTTAATCCCTATGTGCCTTACTGACCAGAGACTCACTCCTCTGAGTGATTTGGGCCAAAAAAAGGCTGAACTGCCAGGAGCTGACAGATGTCAAAAAATGACATCAGCGTCTCTGAGTGCCTTTTTCGAGATGACGAGCGATATATGCCTCAGGATCCCTCAATCTCTTCCTCTTAATTCTCTTTCTCCATTCTCTATGGCAAAAAGACACACAACACATAGCACATATGTCCAAACATGCCTTCTAATTAGTGAACGCAGTCTTGTTACATCTAATGTAAAGCTTTCTCAGCAGGGTAGAGGCTGTTACTGCAGTAGAGGGGAGACAAACTCCCTATTAAAGTGCCCACATCATGTAAAACCCAATATTCCTTGTTTTTTTCTGGAATAATTTACATTTCAAAACATACCTTTCTCCGTCTCCCCAGTCTATAGAGCCCATATGGCAAAGCTGTGCTGCAAAAACAGCTTGTTTTTAACTCACAGTTTCTGTGATGTCACAAAATTTTTTTATTACATTTACATATATGCCCTGCGATGGACTGGCGACCTGTCCAGGGTGTATCCTGCCTTCCGCCCGAAGACTGCTGGGATAGGCTCCAGCATCCCCCCGCGACCCTGACGGAGAAGCGGCTTAGAAAATGGATGGATGGATGGATGGATTTACATATATACACCTATACAGGCGACAGCAGTTTAACCCTGCCCACTCACATGGAGGTCATAAGGTCCTTTTGAGTCTTTCAATCCACGTTGTTTTTTAAAGGAGGCAATATATAGCAACTAATCAGAACAGAGATCATTTACAATCATAATAATCATTATAATAATAATCAGTATTAATAATATAATATAATACACTAATAATCAGTATTAAGATATTTTGTAAAAATTTTTCAGTGAATTTAGTCCAAACTGAATGCGTCATGTCAGTCATTTTTGATACTGCAGAACTACAGAGCCTTCAAAACCAACGGTCAGAGCTACTGTTAGGTTATACACGTGTATAATAAATCTGTGGGCCTGGCCTTTTAAGGGGTTAACTTGCTTTCAGTCTATCATTTGCTAACCTTAACTTGCCAAATCAGGTTAATGGTAAAGTGAGCTAATAATACTGCTCATGTAGTTCAAAGCTTATTCTCAGAATGCTTCGTTTTCATGTTATCATTAAATGGTTCTCATTTAGGAATATAACTCTGGATCTCTGTGTCGGTTTGTGAACTTATTGCCTTTTTCAGTGCTCACAAGTTTGCGAGAGCAGGGAGATGAGAAGAGTGGCGTGTGCCATTAGCGTGCCGCAGTGAGTCATTGATTGGCGCTGGTTGTTTGCAAACTTTGGAGTTCGAACAATGGATGTTGTCTAAGCATAATTACAGACTGCCTGTTCTCCACAATGCAGCGCTGCATTGTTGCATCTTTGGGCTGTGATGTCACAATGCATTTTTACACCCGTGGAGATTTTGTGGTAAAATAATTTTAAAAAGTCTTTTTTTGTTACATAATTAGTCAGTAAAAAGCGCCATCTATCGCAAACGAGCGTGAATTGGAATGTGTAGGAGAGAGCCGATCTGTGAAGTTCGGTTCTGCCTCGTTGCTGTTAGTTTTCATCAAGGCTTGGGGAAATAAAGCACTTAGTGCTTAAACACAATGAAACGCCGCGCAACCTCCAAGCTTTTGATGCGTCAGCCGGCTGCCTCCCCTCTGCCACTTTCTCCCTTTATTTGGGGTTTAATACGAATGCTGAAAGCTCTTTGGAGAGAGAGAGAGCATGTGTGAGGGAGAGAGCGAGAGAGAGAGAGAATGAGGGAGCTTATCATCCAGAACAAAAGGTGGCTCACTAATAGAAAAAGTTCACTAACGGAGCAGAGGGTGTTGGAAGGGAGGAGGGATGCTGTAGCGTAATCCAGCAGGCTGCGCAGCCACATTAGCACTGTGGCTTATCATGTTACTGAATAGAGAAAAGAAGAGACTGGAGAAGACACATGCGCTGAAAGCCATCAACTGTCCATTGCAGTAAACATTGTTTGTTGCGGCAGTTTTGAAAAATCAACAAAAGCAGCGTGTAGAAGTTGAAAACATCGCTGTTAAGTAGGGACATGCATGGATACTCAAATACTCGGTTAACCGCACAAGGTGCCAGCATTCGAATGCTAAACTCACTGTTCAGGAATTTGTTATGTGTCTTAAAGAACAGAGAAACTATACAGGCTGAGAAAAGGAAACAGTGATTTCATGTGCTGACAAGAGTGACCATCTTTCGAGCTGGTACTTACCAAACATGAGTGATTGAACATGAGCACGTCATCAAGGGCATGGCTGAGAAGGCAAAGATAGCATGGCTGATGCTATGATGGCACTGCTTTATTGTTAATTAAGTTACCTTGGAAAAGCCAACTTAATTTTCTTCATAATCTTCTGTTCTTTGTAATCTTCTTCTTCTTATTTTATGCTCAAAAACTAAAATGTTTCTCATGCTGCAGTTTTAGAGCTTTTTTTTGTTATAACCACAAACCTGGCAGGAAGGTAGGACCTCTACTCGATTAGTGATCCGACGTATGGTTTTCGTAAAGCAATCGTTCAAAGATGTTTTTTTAGGAACTAAAAGGCCAAATGTTCACAACATTCGAGTCTAACTGCAACAAGTGATGTCACAATGCGCATCTCTCACACAGACACTTTAAAGTAACACTGAATTTAAGGTGGCACTGAATTTAAGGTATAAGAAAATTTAAGGTGGCAGTCGATTTTAGGTAGCACAGGATTTAAGGCGGCAGTGTATTTAAGATATTGGTACATTTGAGGTGGTAATGAATTTAAGGTGGCAATAGATATAAGGTAACAGTTTAAGTTAGCACCTAGCAAAACCTTACCTGGAATACTGTAGCAACCACCCAGCAACATCTAAGCAACACTTGAACAATTATGAACATTCTTTGACCATTTTAACGTCTTAAAGTCATTTTAAAGTAGTTTTTTCACAAACTTTCCCTTTCTAGTCGCTCTAGTTAACGTCAGCCAGATCCAGAAACTATGAAAGTACACTTTTTGCCAATCACAGTGCACCTTTATCTGAAGCCCACCTCTAAATACTGATCATCTCATCATAGCTTAGCAACCATAACTAGGCCTGTGCAGGCCAATAACCTTTCAGAGTTTAGTAAAAAGCTTTAATATTTTGTGCAGAATTCTTTAATTGTGTCTGATATCCCAGAGGTTTGCCAGTTTCCTAACCTAAAACCCATTTGGTCCTTCAAAACATTTAAAACCGAGTACTTTTGTACTTTAACTTAACTTAATAGAGTACTGGTTTACTAAGGATATCTCTACTTTCACTCAAAGCATTGGATTGGTGGAAACCACTGAATGTTATACGTGTATGCAGTGGTTGACTGTAACTAAATAAATGTAATTAGTTACTGTACTTAAGTAGTTTTTTCATGTATCTGTACTTTACTGTAGTTTTTCCATTTTGGGCGACTTTTTCTTTCACTCCACTACAATTCAAAGTCAAATATCTTACTTTTTACTCCACTACGTTATGTGAAACCTGATGTTCCTTTTGGCTTATGTGTGTATAAAAAAAAATCAGGGCCCAGCGGTCACTTTGTTTTGAGCTGGTTTTGACCTGTTGGTCATACCGACCCAGTGCAGCACACGGTTCAACGTCAGCGCAGCAGCGTAAAATTTTGGGAGAGTCTGTTCAACATAAATGATGAACTAACCTAACTTTGTGTAAATAGAGCACAATATAGAAATATGTCCACATATGCAGTCGAGACTGACGCGGCTTTTTTCTGAATTTATACAAACACCATTTCATTTTATAGTAAATTAGTTTGCGCTGGTTTATGTTTATGAACAGACGCCTACAGATCAACATAGTAAAGGAGCTCATCTGTGATCCTGAGTTTAAAGCCAGTTTTTATTGAACTTAAACTTGGAACTAAGTTGTAAATAAATCTGAACCTGAAACTTTGCTTGTGTGTAAAAAGTGATTTCAGAGCCACTCGGTTCTCCCTGATGGAAACTGTTTACCTTCAGTGTTTTGTGCTTCTGATCATTTTAATAGACGTCAGCGTCACTAATTAATGACGTTCTATTAAAAGACTGGTTTAGCAAGAGAGACGCTGGAGGACTTTCACCTGAAATGAGTTCATGAAGCCAGTCTGGTTATAAAAATGATAACAGGACATCAGAGCCAGAATTACTCTTTTAGTACTTTTACTTTCAATACTTATACTTTAGTACTTTTACTCAGGTCTAAAGGGAGGAATATTTTACCTTGGGCATCTACTTTAACTGAAGTACATGATTCGTGTATTTCATCCACCACTGGATTTGTGGACTCCACCACTGGACGTTACACTTGTATGGAAGAGACATTTCAATAAGATGAAGACATTTAGTTCAATGTTATTGATGTTTAATGGCTGTGTAAAATATGGTAATGATTGTAATTCTCTGCTGACACGTTTGAAGACTGACTGGATGTTAGTAATGCTGTTTTAAAGCTAGTGTGACCTCCTGTCTCTTCTAATGAGGAAGGTCATGCAGTTGTCTGTGCTTCTTGCTTCTTCTCTAACTAATGAATATACATTTGTTATTTTCTTTTCAAGAACAACTTGAGGACGACAAATTGCACAGTAATGGAGGTGAAGCACTGTCACATTTTAACTCTTCCTCTCTGAGAGTCTGTCTGCATCTTCGTCATCTTCATTGCATAATAAAAGTCTCCTGTCACACTGTCACCATTACCATCATGTTCAGACACAGTGTGGAGCAGTTTGGCTGAACAGGAACGCATTTCCTCCGTTTCCTTTCTTCACTTCTGTCTCTGTTTTGTTGTGATAGATGCTGTCTGACTTCTCCTCACTGTTGACCCTCCATGTGACTCATGGTATCAGACTCACACTCCTTCACCGTCCTTCGCTTCTCTTCTCTCTGCTGTTGTCTCTTCTTCTTTCTTTTATTCCGGTATTTCTGTTCTATTTCATACTTCTCTACCTCTTTCTTCCTTTGTTTTCTTCTCTACATTTCTTCTCTCTTTTCACTTTTCTTTTCTCTCTTGTTGTCTCCTTTCTATTTCACATCTTTTTTCTTACCTTTTTTCCCTTCTCTACTTTTTTATTCCTTTTTTCTTTTCTCTTCTGTTCTGTTCTCTCATTTCCTCTTCTATTTGCTTCTTTTATACTGTTTTTAACATGTAGTTTCCTTTTCAACTTTTTAAAAATTTCCCTTCTCTTTTCTTTTCTTCTCAATTTATTTTTTGTTGTTTTCTGTACTTTTTCTGATTTTTTTCTTTTCCTCTCTTCTCTTCCTTACTCCTCTTCTCTTCTCTTCTCTTTTTTCACTTTTTCTTTTTTGTTCTTTTTTCTTCTCTTCTGTACTTTTTCTTCTTTTCTTATCCCTTCTTCACTTCTCTACATTACTTATCTTCTTCTCTGCTCTTTACAAAATGTTTGTTTCTCTTCTCTATTTTTCTATTTATTGCAGTTTACTTCTTTTATGCTGTTTTCTACATTTCATTTTCTCTTCCATTTCCTTTCATTCTCATGTTTTTCTTTTTTCTTCTCTTCTGTAATTTCTCTTCTTTTCTTCTCTCTTCTTTACTCTTCTTCTCTTCTCTTCTCTTCTCTTCTCTTCTCTTCTCTTCTCTTCTCTTCACAATCCACTGCTTGTTTGTTCCTTCCTTTTGCCTATTATAAGAGATATTTTCTATTTATTTACTTAATTAATCACTATAAAATGTTCTGATATACCCTGGGTTCCCTGATTTATGCAGGTACCAGCAGTAACCAGCCCAAACAGGACTGGTCCATCCAGTGGCCTACGTCTGAGTCTGGTAAAGAGAACACGCCTGTGGGCGCCCCAGAGCCTGGCCAGTGGGTTCGTCTGCAGCTCACTCAAAGCCCCAAACTGCAGTCATCCCGCTACAGCCAGCACCTGTGCCACAGCCCGCAGGCCCTGGCCCCACCCTTCTACTCCCTCCACCCTCACCCCCAGGCAGACCGGCTTACAGTGGACTCCCATCCGGGCCTGCTGTCCTCTGGTCTGGACACAGGTCACCGTTCCCTTCCCCCGTCCCCCAGGCAGAGGCACTTTGCCCACATGCCTCCGCGGACTCCCCTGGTGGTGAACACAATGACCCCTCCGGGCACGCCTCCGATCCGACGCAGGAACAGGCTGAAAGCTCCCGGCACCCCGCCGCCCTCCAGCCGCAAACTCATTCACCTTCTGCCCGGCTTCACCGCCCTCCACCGCAGCAAGTCGCATGAGTTTCAGCTGGGTAACCGGGTGGACGACGCCCAGACACCCAGGTTAGTGCCTTAGCACTGTGTACTTTTATATCCCTGTCTTAAAGTGATAGTTTGGTGAAAAGTCTAATTTATGCAATGTTTCCCTGAATAGTTAATCATCCAAAAAACGTCTTGGACGGGAGACATAGCTCACTGTAGGCGGTTATAATGTTGAACGACCACTAAATCACATATGTAAAGAATATAAAATGATAACAGTAAAACAATTAAAATTAATGAAGTCATTATAAAGAGTTGCAAAGCAACCAATCACATGAACAACATAGAACTTCTTGTAGTTTACAGAGCCTTCAGTTTGACAGAAACAGCTGCTGAGCCCAGCACCAAAAATAACCATTCTAGGGTTTAGTTCATACTTTGTGTTTACTGGGAATAAATGGTGTTTGGTGAAGTTACTTCACAGTGAGTCTGATGACCATGACTGCCGTGTTCTTTGAGCAGAGGTTAATGTATTTGTGAATAAACTATGTGAGGAATTGGATGTCAGCTTGCTTTGACGGCAGGATTGGCCCGAAAAGTTTCTGCTATGGAAGGGAGCGGGACTAATAATGCAGATTTTCGTCAGGAGTGGGATGACATCTTGTGAGAGTGGGACTGAAAAAGCAGTCCAGCATAGGCCTCTAGTTTGCAGCCGAAGCCAAGTGGTATATTGATACAGTGGTAGTGATAACCATTTATTTACTTTTTATTTACAATCTACTACTAACTATTTATTTACTCTCTCCATCTTCATCATGGTAAATCTTAAACTGTTTTTTGGGCTCTTTTTTGGGTTATAAAACACTCTGCATGTACCTCTCCACCATGAATACATACGTATGTCTCAAAACTATTGTATGTCTCACACCTCATGGAGTGTTTTGCAGCTGAATCTGTTCACTGTATTGATATTTGTTTCATAGCTTCTAAATTAATTTTAAATAGAATAATCAAGTATACTATCCAAAAAGTGTCAAGTGGTGCAATCACACATTATTAAAAGATATTATATAAAGTATATTATATTCAACTAATGAAAACATGTATAAAAGACACTTCATACTTGGGCATCCAATACTGTTTCCTTTTCTATACAAGACAAATAAATAGGTTTAAGGACTGAAGTTTAAGATGCGATTAAACTGATTTATCTGCAACAATCAATCAAAAGTATTGTTGCTGCTGATATGCAGAAATGAAGCATTTTTGTTCTTTTAATGATGTAAAAAAAGTCAAGCTTCTGAGAAAAAAGTCAAGATTTACATTTTGACGTCAACAGGAAAATCTTCAGGAAATTAAAACATTTACAGATTTATTAGTTGGTATACTATATTGCCAAATAAGGTTTACTATATTGCCAAAAGTATTCACTCATCTGCCTTCACACACATGAACTTGAATGACATCTCATTCTTAATCCATAGGGTTTAATATTATGTCGGCCCACCCTTTGCAGCTATAACAGCTTCATCTCTTCTGGGAAAGTTTTCCACAAGGGTTAGGAGTGTGTTCATGGGAATTTTTGTTCTTCCAGAAGCGCATTTGTGAGGTCAGACACTGATGTTGGATGAGAAGGCCTGGCTCGCATTCTCCGCTCTAATTCATCCCAAAGGTGTTCTTTCGAGCTGAGGTCAGGACTCTTTGCAGGCCAGTCAATTTCTTCCACACCAAATTCGCTCATCTATGTCTTTATGGACCTGCTTTGTGCACTGGTGCGCAGTCATGTTGGAACAGGAAGGGGCCGTCCCCAAACTGTTCCATCAAAGTTGGGAGCATGAAATTGTCCAAGATCTCTTGGTGCTGATCCACTTAAAGTTCCTTTCACTGGAACTAAGGGGCCGAGCCCAACTCCTGAAAAACAACCCCACACCATAATTCCCCCTCCACCAAACTTTACGCTTGGCACAATGCAGTCAGACAAGTACCGTTCTCCTGGCAACCACCAAACCCAGAGTCATTGGATTGCCAGATGGAGAAGCGTGATTCATCACTCCAGAGAACACGTCTCCATTGATCTAGAGACCAGTGGTGGTGCTTTACACCACTGCATTCGACGCTTTTCATTGCGCTTGGAGATGTAAGGCTTGGATGCTGCTCCTCAGCCTGGAAACCCATTCCATGAAGCTCTCTATGCTGTTCTTGAGCTGAAGATTGGAGGTCTGTAGTGATTGACTCTGCAGAAAGTTGGCAACCTCTGTGCACTATGCATGCCTCAGCTGACCCTGCGCTGTCATTTTACATGGCTGACCACTTCGTGGCTGAGCTGCTGTCACTCCCAATCATTTCCACTGACGGTTGACTGTGAAATATTTAGTAGTGAGGAAATTTCACGACTGGACTTGTTCCACAGGTGGCGTCCGATCACGGTACCACGCTGGAATTCACTGAGCTCCTGAGAGCGACCCATTCTTTCACTAATGTCTGTAGAAGCAGTCTGCAGGACTAGGTGCTTGGTTTTATACACCTGTGGCCAAGGAAGTGATTGGAACACCTGAATTCAATTATTTGGATGGGTGAGTGAATACTTTTGGAAATATAGTATATGTATGTGAAAGGGTTAACTTTCCTTTGGCCTGTCTCTTCCCCAGTGACTAACATGTATTAATAAAATCAGACTCTGCTGAGGGTGCAAGGGTGTCTGCCCTTTGTGCATACTGTGTGGCTATTGTTCCTCTTTCATTCTGCAAACCACTTGCACTTTTGACTTTGACTGGATTTTGATGTTGAACTGAGCACATCCAGAGATGGAGAAAAACAACTCCATGTATGGACAAGCAGGTTACGACCTATGTTAGAATGTGGTCGGGCCCTTCCTGGCTGCCTGCGAGCACGTGGGACGGGCTCTCTGTGTTTATAAAAGAGGGGACTTCCCCTTCTTCTGTGTGCTTTCTGCTGAATAAATCACTCATCTCTCTACGAGAGTGTTTGTTCATCATTGCATCGAGAGCGCTCTGTCTTGGGACTTAGCGGGATTTGCCGAGCTGGTTTATCGCTTCATTCTCTGGTTTCTGAGGGAGAACACTGTCCAAGGAGACCCTTCCTAACAGTAGGTCAGTAATACCCCCAGTAGAAAGTGAAGCGGGAAGATCTCTTGGTTACTCCCTCTACCAACCTCTGGACAAACATTCTGGAAAACACATTTAGCATGACTAACAATACTAACCTCCACCTCATACAATATAAGGTAGTTCACAGAGAACACTACACTGGGCAAAGGCTCTATAAAATGGCAATAATAGACTCTGAAAAATGTATACACTGTTCACTAAACACTACTGACAGTTACATACATGGTATTGCACACCAGTCAATAACTTCTGGCAACTTGTTATAAATCAACAAACTCCATTGTTAAAGCAGCCCATCTCCCCATCCCCATCACTCTGTCTGTTAGGTGACACATCATCAGTGCATCTAAACAAGGAAGAAAACAGAACTCTCTTGGTGGCGCTAACCATCGCTAAAAAATTTTTTCTGACAAACTGGAAAACAAGAAAAAAGCCCACCATCAATCAATGGAAGACCCTTCTAACAAAACACATAGCAATGGAAAAAATCTCAGTGTCTATCAAAAACAAATCTCACGAATACAAAAAACATGGTCAACACTTAATAACATTCTACAACCACCTTAACTTCCATCGGCTTTGACTAACCTATGGTGCCTCTTTCTGAATGTCCCAGGTCTCAGACAAGCACCTACACACACACACACACACACACACACACACACAAAACTAAATTTATATGGCAGGTATAACAAATAGCTAAAGCTTTTTTTTTGTTTTGCTTTTTTTCTCCCAGTTTCTTCCATTTTTTTCCTCCTTTATTGCCCCTTGTAATTTTTGTTTGCTCGTATGTTTGCAATTTGTTGCAATGGCACTCTACACAATGGCAGCATATACAAAAAGAAATTTGCTATTTGTTATTACTGGGCTTTCTGACACTGGTTTTATTGATTGTTCTTAGTGGTCAGATATGTGTAACGGGGAGCGAGGTAGTGGACACGTGCAGAGGTAAGCGACTTTTATTGAGGGCAAATCCAGGGTCATGGTCAAGACGGTCCAAAGTCATAGAGCCAATACGGATAGATCGTGGGGCAGACATGACATAAACCAGAATCAAACTAACTAGACAGACAGAGATTGAAACAACGCAAACATCAAACAAAGACCGACACAAAGGCCAAACACAGGGCTTAAATACACAGGGATAACGAGGGTCAGGTGAAAACAAGCAGGGGCGGAGTTACAAAACAAGGGGCTGGACGAAACCAAAACAAACGCACATGGACAGGACTAGGAGGGGCCAATCGTGACAATATGTTAGAAACATTGGCATGTGCAGGCCTGTTGTGAGTGTGTACATATAGGGTGTGTACAGCACATTGGTGTGTGTGTGCGTTAAGATCACGTTTTCCTGTGGATGTATGTCACCTCATACAGTAAGTGAGATTGTTTGAGTGCTGAGGTTTTAGTGGAGTCTTTAAGCAGTGAAGTGGATCAAATGGCATTAGTGCATTGATTACCGGTCTCATCACTGTGATCCAGAGCAGAGCTTCTCCAGGCCCTCTAATCACTAGCTCTGCTCTGAATAAGCCTGGAGATGTGCAAATTCAATCAGGATGGAGCTCCTCCATGCGACGCTGTTAGACTCGATTGGGGACTTGCAGGGCTCGTTTGAGACTTTTCTGGTTTACCTATAGGCTTCTGGTAAGCAGACACTGGTGCATGTGTCATGTGTAGCTTCAAACAGATGTCATATCACGGTCATGCTAGCCTGGATCTTAGTTGTATTTGCGGAGGAGTAGAATATATTAGCTGTGTTCTACTTGTGGTCCTTCCACATGAAATCACTGCAACTCAGTACCAGCTCTGGAAGAGAGACGGGGCAGTGTTATTTTGGAGATGCTGTTTACTTGTTTCACTTGCTTTTGTCAGATTGTAAACTTTAAATAGCAAATCAGCATGGAAATCTCCATGGAAACCATTGGAAAACATTTAGAAAACGTTACTTGATTTAATTATGGTTGCTACTCGTTTTACATTATTATTCCCTTTTTTTATTCTTATTTTTCTGCCAGACATTTGCCGTGTACCTTGTCCTGCAGTCAAGAAATCTTGTCAAGAAATCAACACTGTTCTAACTCCAGATTGTGTAATTTGGGCTTGTATACAGCTTTTTCATCAGATGCATGGTTTTCGTACAATCTTTGATAAATTCAATTATTTAAGATTAAGATTAAGATTAAGGGATCCTTATTAGTCCCATCATGGGGTAATTTCACCTCCACATTTAACCCATCCGTGCAGTGAAACACCACATACACACTAGTGAGCACACACACTCGGGGGCAGTGAGCACAGTTGCCCGGAGCGGTGGGCAGCCACAGGTTCCATAACCTTCAGCCCGCGACTGCACACAATTTTTCCCATGTGAATAAATGGGGTGAAAAATTGCACAACCATCTACTGTACTTCTACTTTACTGAAAGACACTGTTTCTCATATACTATCTCGGGACAGGTCCTGAGCATGAATTCAATATTTTTCTGACCCGCCCTTATCTGTTTGTCATTTTTTTCCATCCCTTGTTTTTCCCCATAGAGTCCCATTAATTTTCGCCACCACACAAACTCTATTACTTTGTTGCCCTACAGCCACCAAACTACATGTACTCGCTAAGGGTAGGACCTCAAACTCTTCTGCACAGCCACACGGACCTGCACTGTGTCATTTTTTCATCCCTCAGTCCTCTCATAGACTCCCCTTCAATTTCACCCAAAACCCAGCCATGTTTTTTCCTTTGCCCAACAGACACCAAAATACACCAAAATACATGTGCTAACTCTGTGCAGGCCCCCAATCTCTAATCCACATCCTCACTGACCTGTACTCCTCTATGTGTTGATTTTTCATCCCTCGTTCCTCTCATTCATTTTCACCCACAAACAAGACATATACTTTCCTTTGACTGACAGCCACCACAATGCATGTACTAACTCTGGGCAGGCACCCAGTCTCTAATCCACAGCCACACTGACCTGTATTCCTCTGTCACTTTTTCATCTCTCTTCCTCATATAGACTTCCATTCATTTTCGACAACAAGTAGCTAACATTTGGCAACTCCCTATGAAGAACTAAATACACACCCACTACACCATGGCATCTGGATAGCAGCAGTTTAGCAACTGCATGGGATACCATAGCAATTGCCTAGCAACACCTCAGCAACCACCTGGGATACCAGAGTAACCACCTAGCAACAACCTAGCAGGAGTGGGAACCACTCTTTCAGGAAATGCACGTTTCTAGTTTAACTCATAAACTGCAAGCTATTGTTCTGCAACTATCATAAAAGATTCTATTAAATTTTGAAATGTTACTAAAATATTTCAGAATTATTATTAATGTTAGCCTATGTTTATGTTACCAGTGGCACAAATCAAATCGGATTTTTTACCTTAATTTGACACGGGTGTTTTCAGATCTGAGCCACATATAGTCCTAGATGGAGTAAATGTCTGATTTGGGTATGTACAATCTCAAAGGACCTATATTCTACATTTGTCTTGTATTTTACTTATGACAGTTATATGGTTTTATGTACAAAACCAGTCATAATTCTTTTTACATTACCACTTTCAAACATCTTATTTTCATTTGGAATTAAAAAGGCTGTTTTCGATTGCTGTGCCTATAAGACTGATATGTGTGCAGAGATTATTATTCTGAGCTGTTCTGTATTGTTCTGTTATTGTTCTGAGCTGTTCTGTATTGTTCTGTTATTGTTCTGAGCTGTTCTGTATTGTTCTGTTATTGTTCTGAGCTGTTCTGTATTGTTCTGTTATTGTTCTGAGCTGTTCTGTGTTGTTCGGTTATTGTTCTGAGCTGTTCTGTGTTGTTCGGTTATTGTTCTGAGCTGTTCTGTATTGTTCTGTTATTGTTCTGAGCTGTTCTGTATTGTGCCTCATTCCTGTGTTGTACCTTAGGTGGGCTGAAACAGTTTTTATAACTTCAGTGTGAATGGGTGGGGCTAAACACTTGTAGGCTGAAGAAGCTAAAATATTTAAATGTGAAATCACACAAACGGTGCAATCAACATTCAGTCAAAACAGGCAATTGCAAGTTAGTTTCCATGTGTGGATTGTATGGTCTGGGGAGTGAATCTAACAGTGTTTACAGGCTACATCAAACTAAAAAAGTGAGGAAAATTCAGTTTTTCATGATATGCGGAAATTTTTTCCACTTTGATCTTAATTACATAGCGCTTGCAGTGTGATGTTGCCCTTGCAGGCCTTTGCAGCTAAAGGTGTGAATTTAATGTAATTTAAATTTTCCCTTGTCAGGGGGGAATTTTTAAATTCAGTAATCTCAAAATAACTGCTTTAATCCATGTGTCCAACAACTAAATTTAGTATGGAAAAATTCCACAGAATTTGTTGTGATTGGTGAAAATTTGTAACACCAGGGAGCGAGGAGGCGGACGCATATGCGGAGATAAGCGACTTTTATTTAGGACAAATTCAGGGTCGTAGTCGAGACAGTCCAGGTTTAGATATCCAACACGAAGCGCACGAGAGTCAGACATGATGAAATCTCAAAACAGACAATCAAATCCAAGAGAACAACAGTACAAGCAAAGCACATCAATCCATCATTACAAACAACAAAGACCAGCCACAACTAGTGGCAAACACAGGGCTTAAATAATCACATGGTAAATGAGGAACACAGGTGGAAACAAATCGGGTGGAGTCACAGAACGAAGGGGCTGGACTCAAAACAAAAACACATGGGCTAAACCAAAACTCGAACACATGGACAGGACTGGGAGGGGCCAATCGTGAGAAAATTGTGATGAAATTTTGCACAGTTATACCATAGATGAACATCTAACAGTATATATTTCATTAATTTGATCTTTTGTGATTAGATATCATTTTCACACTTTTATTCACATTTGTATTTTTGTTTAAAGCGTCAATAACAAATAAGGCATTCAAATGTTAAAGCATTTAGAATTCTTATTAGAGTAAACTTGAAAATTAGGGCACAACTTGAAAAGTATATGTGTGTTTTTGTAGCTGAATCTATTCACTGTAATGATAATTGTTTTATAGCTTCTAAATTTATTTTTAAATAGGATAATCAATTACACCATCCAGAAAAAGTCACGTAGTGCAACCGCATATTATTAAAAGATATCATATCTCAAAGTTATTAGCAAATAATGAAAACATGCATAAATTAATCTTTATATTTGAACACTGTATAAACCTTTGGGCTTGTTCTACGTTTTCCAAATTTATAAACATTATTATAAAACCAATACTTTTTCATGGCCATCCTGTGGCCATGGCATTAGACTTGATAAGTGTGGGAGTTTTAGGGGTTAAAATCTTTGAAACTCAATCGAAACCTGAATCTTATCAGTACGAGGGAATCTGCTGTCAAAGTTTGTAAATACATTTATCATCCACTGCTGCAGGGTGTCGCGACACTGTCGGACTAGTTTTTATTGCTTTATTGACGTCATATTTGAGTTCCATGCATTCCCACCTGGCTGGAATATGAAGGCATGTAGAATGCATTGTTTCCGTGGTGATCTGAATCAGTATGCTGCTTTAGGTAGTTCATCAGAATGGAACAGTGGAAGTGCCATCAGCACCTGACACCTCTGCCACTTAATTACTGGCCTCTGCACAGCGCACAATAAACAGGCATTAACATTGGAGACACACGCAGTCCGTCTAATGAGGTGCCCCAGATGACCACAGACACCGAACTTCTTTTGATATTCATAAGTGTGGCTTGAGTCTCTTGTCATGCAGTCGAAGAATGTGGAGAATTGGGACAGAAAGAACGCTCGGAGATGGATTCCCTTTATACGTTTTCTCATTTCCCCCCAAAATGAATGACATTTCTTTCTCCATCCCTCCTTCATGGAGTCATGTTGTTGTGCTGAGATATTCTCACTCGTTGCTGGATTCCTCTTTTCTAACACTGCGGGTTTTTAGGTGTTTGCGCAGGAATGTTTTTTTTTTTTTGACAGGGCTTTTGAATTATGGAATGCTTGACAGGTATTGTATTGTCTCTGAGAGGTTTGTGGTGTTGGAAGAGGAACAGTAGGAGATAATAGAGCTTTTTCATTTTCATCTTGACTGAATCAGCAACTCTGTAGGAGTCTGTATGTGTGTGTACGTTTGTGTGTGCTGTGTGCTCAAGCGAACGTTGACGTGTGGTTTTATGTGACGCAAAAGCAAAGCACCTTATACTGATCAAAACGGAGGCCCAATCCAATTTCTTCTTTTTCCCTTTTTTCTCCTTGTTTTTGAGTGTCACCCTAACCCTTTGGAGCTGAGTTACAAGGGGAAGTGGTTGAAATTCATTAACAGGCTACTAGCAGTTCTCTGTAGGTGACCTGGCCCGTCTTCAGTGATAACAGAGAAGGGAAAGCTTCTCACTGCTGGGCTTTAGTTACATTTAAGGCATCATATGCCTTCAAAGAGGGGATATAAGACAATTATTTATTATCACCCTCCCCCAATTCTTTGGTGATGCAAAGCTGACGTCAGATATTCGCCAGCTTCTTGTGTGAATTTTCCCGTTCCACCTTAAATGGTGCAGCAGTTACATTCTGGCTCTTCAGGCGTCAGAACTGCTGGTCTATTTAAGCTGGAATGGGAAACTTACCTAGCTAGCTACCAAGACATTGGCATGCGATTAGTGATTTTTTATGCTTGTTATGAAGAAAACAACCATAATACATTGTACCAACATTAAACTAGGATAATACAAATGGTTATTGTAATTTTTAACAGAGAAAATTCTCACGTTGGTGGGTTTCTCTGGTCGCTTGCGCAGCCGTGTTGCCGGTTTTTCTTTTTTTCTCATAACACTCCGTTCTCATAACGACTCCATCTCTTTATGACTAAAGCTTCAACACTTTTCCATTTTCCCATAGCCAGGAAAATAGAAATGAAATAATGATAGTAAAAGGCATTAGGAGAAACATACATGGATCATTCCACTGAACTGTTCAAAGTCTTGAAAGGACATTTCAGACTTTAACCCCTTAAAATCCCAGACTTATATCACAACTAACGTTATTATTCACTAACTACAGGGGCACCAATACAAACAGGGTGAGGTGGAGGTTAAACCGACTGGGACATTTTGATTTGTGTGAAC
This sequence comes from Pygocentrus nattereri, assembly GCF_015220715.1. NCBI lineage: Eukaryota > Metazoa > Chordata > Actinopteri > Characiformes > Serrasalmidae > Pygocentrus > Pygocentrus nattereri. The sequence continues at coordinate 8,624,083 of NC_051230.1, read as the reverse complement.
CTATAGCTTAATTATGTTTACTCTTTTAAAGCAAATGATTGGGCATTACATTTTGTCACTACCAAATAGTCCTGCAACAAACGACTAATTTGATAGTCGAATAATCGATCGATTACCGAAACGAATAATCGATTGTTCGGATTTTGAATCACTAAATTACCAAATAACTTTTATATAGCTATTGGCTTTTAAGTTAGCTTGAGGTTATTTCATGCATTTACAAACTAACACTGAAGACACTAAAGATCAATAACATTTAATGCGAAAGCTAAACAAAGCTGAATCTGTTTTCCTTTCATTTTAAACAGGGCAGTCTGTGCTGTCTGTCTAAACTCTGCTGCAACTAAATTTTACAATCACAGATCTTTAATGAATTGGAGGTGAGTCAGCATCTCTCTGTCCTCCTGTGAGAGTCCTGCTCTCCTCTGAGAGCAGAGGAGACGCTCTGACCGAGCAGATGGGATAGTGGCGAATGTTTGTGGCAAAGTTCTGTATAAACAGTTAAATGTGAACGATTTGTATAAAGACTTCATTTCAATGGTAATCCTTTGACCCAGCTGCCCTGTGTGTTCAAGAAGAACTACCTCCTCAAACTCTTAGTGAGTGGAGCCAAACGTTCGCGGAGAACAGAAACCTGTTTGGATCTCCTGTGTTCGCTGAGTTTGAACACACAGGCTGCCTCGGCGTTGGGACAATGACGCAAACATTATCATCTGAAGAGTGAACAGGGTCGCTGTGAATAATAGTTACTTGCTCCTCTGTTCCAACTCCATGAACGATTATAGAGAACCTGCATTTTGAAATAGAACATGTTACAGCTCTGCTTCTAACATGAAGTAGTACAGAATTTAATATTAACATCAGGTAAGTAACCAGCTTGCTAGCACATCTATCCCTGCGTCCTGAACCACACACTTCTGTACTTCACACACTACACGAATGAGTGCACTTCTAATGGTATATGTGCTATTTTTACACTCTATTTAGTGTGGTTTAGTGTGGTTTAGCGTGGTTTGGGATGCGGCGTATGTATGCGACGTGTACTGACGTCACCAACTAATCGACTACTAAATTAGTTGCCATTTGATTTAGTCGACTAAATCAAATAATTGTTGCACCCCTACTACCAAAACAATCATAGCACTACTGAAACTTTACCATGTGGCAGTATGGGAGGGAGGGGAGCTTATACGAATGCCTTGGGTTTAAAATGAGCATAAAATAGTCACTGTAAATATCTACGGTCTGAATATGTGATTGTTTATTTATTATTAGTATTGTTTTTGTTTTTTTTACAGTGGTACTGCAGTTTGGTTCAACTAATACAGTCAAATGGTGCAAAAGGCAAAAGTTTGAATACTCCTGGGCAAATTACATGCTTTGTTTCCTAAGTACAAAAAGGTTAACACATCCTTTTACAGGCAAGAAACTTAAATTCATTTCCTGCAAAAGTTAGAGCTCAGTTTCTATTTATTTGCTGAGTTTACCCTATTAGAAATAAATAGAACATAAAATATGAAATGTGCCATAACATTTACGTGTTCTGTGTAGAGGAAGTGTTTACTTACTTTCACTTAGGAAATCAACAAAATGTCATTTGACCAGGGCCAAACATTTTACACAGCTGAACAAAGTGAATGACAGAAATGTTCCAATATAAACGGAAAAGAATCATATTACTTTAACCTACAGAACATTAAAGTAAAGCTGTTTTGCCCCATAATAGAGTTATTATTTCAGAAGTTTTGTTATGACCATAGTTAATAGATGAAAGGGAGCAGTGGCATCTTTTGCACCAGGGCTTCTCAAACTTTTCCACATAAAGAGCCACCTATTTATCACTAGACCCACCTATTTATTTATCACTAGAAAGCATGAAGGCCCACGGGAGAACAAAAGATCAGATTGTCCATTTAGGTCTAATCAGAGAAACCAAAATTTGTAATGATTTTAAAAAAATCAAAAATGTAAGGACATGTTTTTGGTATTAGCTCTAACATAGTGTTCCCACAGAAGGCTGTAGAGGCACACAGAGATCATGGTACATTTTATTAGATTCTGGCTGCTTACTGGGTGTAAGTAGGAAAGTAAGAGTGTGACTAGAGGTGGGCGATATGGCAAAAATATCATATTGCGATACTTAGACATTTTTACGATACGCGATTCACATCACAATACTTTGACACACAGACAGAATGCAGCAGTGTCACATTTGATAACAGCCTTTACAAACTCATAGTACACTCGTATTTTATTTTGCTGCTCTAAATCCAATTAAACAGGCCTCATTATGTTTCTTTTTAATGAATTTGGCCTGTTCATCCTTGTTCTTTAAGCATGGCTGATATTCACAATATGCTCAGAAATCCATATCGTTTATCACAATAAGAAAATATGTCACAATAATGATAAAACATCACGTTACCCACTTCTAGTTTGACATAAAGCTGCACTATGTAGGTTTTGGGGATTTGGAGACCTCTCTGGTGAAAATGTGTGATTGCACTCGCCATGCACAACAAGTCCACTGTGCTTCAGACCTCTTCCCCTGATGATTGAGCATGTTAAATGAGCATTCGAAATCATCATGTCTTCATTAGTATAATGCTGATTTTGCATTTGAGACCTAAATATTGAGCCAGAACTTCTTTCTGAGCCTGTGCGTGTTACATTAATATGTAAAGACGTGTGACATGGCTAGAAAAAGACCTATGAAATCCGACTCTGACTTTTACATTAATATTTCAGGCTTTGCAGGGTGACTCACATCAGCGCATGCACACCATGTTTTACTGTTTCTTTTTTCTTCAAATTCTGACTCAGTAAGGCTACTTTTAAATTTCTTCTGAAAAATTTTACATAGTGCAGCTTTAACATATCTTTCTACTTCTGAAAAGGGTGCTGACACCAATTTTGGGCCACCTGGGACTCTGCAGCCATAGGCCTCAAATAGGCTTCTCTCTCTCTCTCTCTCTCTCTCTCTCTCTCTCTCTCTCTCTCTGAGAATAAACTTGATGCTCTTGCTCCTCTTAAACTTTCTGAAGTGGAGTGGGCTGATATTAATGTAACTCGTGAAGCCGTGCAGCATCTCTTTCTGCCCTTTTCAAACCGAGTGCCTCTCTTTGCTCTGGTGGTAATTAACAAAGCTCGTTTGCCATGCTAATCAGCATCAACATGCGTGCGTTCATTAAAAAGGCCAATGGCTCCCCAGGCTTCATCGCCACGGCGATAGCATTGATGGGTCGGTTCGACGGCTGGTTATAACACGGTTTAGCGTCGGCTCAGGCTAACTCAGTCACACAGGTATTGCCGTTCACTAATGCTACTTTATGAGACCTGCGTGAAGAGCGTTATGAAAGGATGAGGGACTTAATGAGAGCGTACGTGTGGGGCTTTCTCCGTCTCACCACCTTTGTGGCAAATGTTAAGCACTCCCTTATTGAATCTGATGTTTGCTAATAAATCAGGAGGCTGGAAGAGGGAGATCGAGAGAGACCCTAAGGAGGAGGAGGAGGAGGAGGAGGAAGAGGAGAGGAGGCTGGGAGGCATATGGGGGAGGAGAGGTATGAATCACCTCGTCTTGCCTTTTTCCTAGCGAGTAATTCCGCCGTGGATTACTTGAATTGAGAAATTTGCATCTCCCTCAGTGCGCCCGCTCACTGTTAGCATTGATTAGCTCTGTTGCCTCCTCTTTTCACCCTCTCTGTCACTCTCCCTCTCTGCCTCTGTCACTCTCTCCCCCCTCGCTCCCCACCTCCGTCACCTTCTACCACTCGCACTTTTAATGAGAGTATATTTTATTGCTGAATAAAAACTTCTGAAATGAGATGAAGCGGCCGTCCTGTGCTTGATCATCTGGTGGAACCTTTGCTGTTAGAGACTGAAGCGACGCGGCTTTGCGTTACGAGCGCAAAGAACAGCACCCAATCATGCGAAGCAAGTCAAAAAAAGGACAACTTATAACAGCATAATTGTGTGGCTGTGTGTGTAACTGACTCTAAGTTTGGTGAAATTGTGTTCTTAATTCTGGAAGCGCCTTTTCCTTGAAAAACTTTGAAAGGTTGTGGGAAGTCAAGAGACATACATTAACTGTCTTCCTCCAAATCCCTGCTAAAAACCTTCCTTTTTTCCTCTCTGTAGTGTGAATTAAAAAAAAAAATCCCCTCTAAGATGATGATGATGTAAAGCATCCTTGGGCTTGTAAAAGGTGCTATATAAATTGAACTTATTATTATTATTATTATTATTAAGGTTTATAAGGGAGACTCTCACCTGCTTTGACTTAGGAGTAGGAGCAGGCTGGGTGAAATTGTGCTCTTAATTTTGAAAGGTTCTGGATACAGTCAGGACACATACAGCAACGACCATCTGAGATAACTGCGGAAACTTCTAACCGCCTTTTCCTTTAAAGGAATAATAGTCAAAGGCTACGACTGCAGTGGCCAACACAATGTATGACACTGCTTTCCATAAAAAGGGACACAGGCATGTCGCATGGCTAGAAACACCAGCAGCCGCCTTTAATCTTGTCTGTACTTTTGTCCATTTTTATAGACGACAGTGCATTTAGTGTCATAAGTCTGTTTGAGATTAGTGCAGTGGTATAGTCTAGTCTGAAGCAGTGGATACATTGTGACTAGCTGATCCAGGGGACACAGGAATTGGGGGTGCTGAGGGGGCTGCAGCACCCTCTGATTTCAGGACTGGAACTGTTAAAAATAATACTAATTATAATAATAAAATGTTCTGAACTTTATAACAATTGGGCCATAGTAGAAACCCATGTGAGCTTGTGTTGGAACAGAGTTTGCATTTTTTCTATTTTCAAAAACCTGCAGTTTTTTCACGATGCAAAGAAACCTGCAATCTTGGAAACGGTTCTTTGTGTGATCGTGGTAGAACCATTTTCTTTACTAAATAACCCTTGCAGAACCATCTCTTTTAATGTGTTAGCTGGCACCTACTAAACGCTAAAAAAGCCTATATCTAACTCATTAACGCTACATTCAAAGTGTAATTTCAGATGTGGTCCTGGATGTTTTTTCATGTAGTATGACTCCAACATTAATGTTTAATTCATATTCGTGATGGTGCAAGTTTAGTTAAGACCTAAAGGGCTGGGTAAAGCAGATGGTACTAGTGTTAACTCACACAGAGCAGGACTATGCCGCTCATATTAGACTAATGAAAGTGCTTCTATGGGTGGTTTACAGTTTTGACGTACTATCTATTTTGGTGGCTGTGTCCACTGAGCTCTAATGCCATTGAAATCGGCCTGGCAATGCTGAACCCTTTTTACCATTGTTTTAAAGGTAGTAGCACTGCTGTGGCGGCACGGTGGCGTGGAGTTTGCATGTTCTCCCCGTGTCTGCGTGGGTTTCCTCCGGGTTCTCTGGTTTCCTCCCACAGTCCAAAGACATGCAGCCAGGCCAATTGGACATGCTAAATTACACCTAGGTGTGAGTGTCTGTCTGTCTGCCCTGTGATGGACTGGCGACCTGTCCAGGGTGTATCCTGCCTTCTGCTGGATAGGCTCCAGCACCCCCCTGCGACCCTGACAGAGAAGCGGCTTAGAAAATGGATGGATAGCACTGCTGTGAGCTTCTTATTTCCTAAATATAGGGGACTATTATTTCCATCATCTTTTAAAATTGAGGTTTAGCATAGTGCTTTTCCCTTTAACTACCCTCCAGAGAAAGAAATCAGAGAAACCATTAAACCATCTGTTGGTTCCTGCTGGTGTCTAGTAGTCATTCATGGTATTTTGTCTTTTCCTGATGGGTTGATATCTCCAAGTAAATGATTTCAGATGCTTTTGATGGTTTCCTAATATGATCAAAATGTGTCCTACAGGAAGCTAATGGTCTCTAAATGGAAACCATTAAGGCTGGGCTTGCACGACACGATTTTATGCCAGATTTTAACCCCGATTTGCCCCTTACGACACATTTTCACAAACTGAAGTGATTTTCTGGGTCAGGGCCTCGTTCGTAAGCCCCTGACAGCACAGATGATCTGGAAGTGTGAGTGGAGAAATGTGTCAATCTCTAGCCCCTCACATCACTCTCTTTACAATTTCGGTTCAGTTTCCAGTTTGTAGTGAAACATTTCGCCAGCTCACAGTGTGATATCAACGTTTTTCAGCCCCATTTTAATCTCCAGTTTGCGCTTAAAAGCATAAACAAGTCTGGTCCACTAAGAGTCGTGTGATTTTTGGAGGACATCAGGAAGTTTGAGTTTTTATTCATAGCCCAAACTCATTATGTGTGTTATACTGTCTCTGTGCCCTGCTGTCTAGTGACAAAATAACAAAAAAAGATGTGACGAACTGCCGTTAAGTTTTGATGCTCTCAGGTTTAGAAATCTGTTCAGGTACTAAGGCCTGTATGTGGCACCACTTCATTCCGTTGTCATTATTGAAACATCCACAGTTCTTATAAAGTTATAAAACAGCTCATTCATGTTTTAACATTGGTATATTATATGATGTATTTGCCGTCATTTCACGAAAGCAAAGCTACTCAAGACTGTATGTTAAAGTGATTTTACCATGACTTAAAGTTGTTTGCCTTATTATTAAAGGCAAATGTGAAGCTGCCCCTCCTAGCTAATGCTTTAGAGTCACAAGATTAACAGCTGAAGAAGAAGCCTGCAGTTTAAGAGGTTAGAATTTAAGATTTAAAATGTAAAATATCTCTGTGTATTTCTAATTGGAGATATGCAATCCTATATTGAATAGCGTGATGCTAAGTGGTGGTGTACGTCGCTGTTGTCGGAGGAAAGCCTTCTATGTCCATTTTTGATGTTTTTCAGTTTTATACATAATTTGAAAGTACCTTTTGCGCTTTACATTGTGTGTAAATTTCATGATGAATTGACTAAAAGAAATGGCCCAAAATGACTTGGAAAAAAGTCTGGTTCCATTGACTTACATTAAAAGTAAAGTAGTTTTTTTCCTTCTCCTGTAAAGTCATGATCTGGGAGATAAACGTAAGGTTTACTTCCGACAACAGCGATAATAATAATAATAATAATAATAATAAGTTACATTGATATAGCGCCTTTCACAAACCTAAGGTCATTCACATAGCATGGGGGAAGAAGAAAAAGCCACCATTACTCATTGACTGCATTAGCCTCATAGCTCCAGTGTGAAACTAAAGAAGTAAAAACATGTCTTGACTAATCAACTACATTTAAAGTACGGGGAAAATTGTGTAAACTTTTTCCGTGCTGGTCCTTTAAGGAATATGAGCAGGCTGGGTTTGGATTCTCATCACCTTGCAGGAAATGAGGAGATAATTGCTGTGTTGCGACTGAGAGCCAGATTACTGTTGATGAGGTGTGCAGCCTTAGTTCAAGCATCATTTAATGAGTTTTGTGCTGGAATTCTGGCAGTACAGTAACAATACAGAACAGAGAGTGGTGCAGTCCAGATACAGAAGACTCATACTCAGTTATGACTCACCTGAATATTCTTTCAGAAGAGCTGCTTTGTTAGGTGCTGTAATTTAAAAACCCATTGAATTTATGAATATTTTAGTATTCTGGCTACGCCACAGATGGCACATCACTATTGTCCTCATAGTGGAAGCCACTGGTACAACATAATTTTAAATGTGCTGTTTACTTTTCTTTCCTCCTGTTTGCCAGATGATAAATGTTTAACACCTAATCAGCACTTTAATTTCAGACTTTACTTTTAATTCAGTAATGGCTCATGTTTTTGGCCAGCAAACAAAAATCAAAGTCTTCATAGAAATGTCAAATAAGAGCTCCTGTCTGAACTTCACGGTTAACAGCTTTCACTCATCTCTGTTTTTTGGCCTATGCCTTATCAAAATGAGCAGATCTTTTACCCTTGGAAGTGGATTTGGATTATCAGTTCTCGTAGTTGAATATGAATTATTTCTCACTAGTAGCTCAAACAAAAAGAGAAACTCTGGAAAATGCACACACTGCATGACTTTCAATTGAGGCCACATTTCGGTTCATGTGCATAGGAGGAGACTGTTAATTAAGTTTGGAATTTGATGAAAAGTGGATGCAGCTTTGTTTTCCATGTGTTTATATTGAAAACAGAAAAAAAACAGAACTACAGGCGCAAGCCTGACAATACAGAACACAAATTGAACGGCAATATCATTCTGTACATAACTAACTGTGTGTGGTCGTATGCAAACGTTTTGGCACCTCTGGTCAAATTGATTTTTAAGTGAAAAGAAGTTAGCACACTCTTTGCAAATAACACATTTCTGCACATATTAATGCATAAATACTGTTTATATATACTGTATATTTTGAGTTTAATATAAAAAAGTGATAATATAAAAAGTCCATCCATCCATCCATTTTACGGCACATTTAATACTTCACACATATATTTTCTAAGCCCCTTATCCTTCTGGGCCGTAGGGGGTGCTGGAGTCATCTGGGTGGAAGGCGGGAAACACCCTGGACAGGTGCCCAGCCCATCGCAGGCCAACATTTAATATGCTATGTTAAATATTTTTTTTTACATGTTAAACTCATTGTGGTCTAAAATGCCATGTTTAAGCATTTTTAGAGCATTTGTTCTGTGTAGAGGATGTTATTTTCACTTAAAAAAACAACAAAACATAATTTGACCAGGGTTGGGGGAGCTTTTGCGTGCAACTGTAATTCATCCAAAAACTGTGAAATTCCATTTGAATCGCAAAGCAAACAAATGTAATACCTCTTGACCTCTAAGGGTTAAGTAAGTGAGTGCAGCTAGAACCTACTGCTTCAATGGGAGCAACAGTGTTGAACCAGTTTTCATGGTTTTGTTGCAGTAGGTTTTAAGGTTCATGCACTCTGCTGCACTCTGCATTGCTTAGCTTTTTGAGGTGTGTTGTCTGCTTGGTCGTCTAACTGGTGATCCAGATCTAGTTGGTCAGTAAGGCAGTACAGTAAATAGACTAAAAAACACAGAGTAGCATGCACTCTGATATTAGTGGCCCAGAATATCAGTGCACAACTAATATTCTGTTATGACTCAGCTGGCAGAAGAACACCTGAATGTTCTTTCATAACAGCCCTTTTTCTGATGCTGTCATTGAAAGAGCTTTTGAATCTGCACTATTCTGCTCCTCTGGCTGCAACACGCATCGGCAGAGCGTTTGGATTTCACATCTTTTGTTTGTCTGTGTTGTCAGAACATATGTTATCGTAAAGCATGTAGTTTTTGCAGTGTTTTCACATAATGTTCAGTGATGTGGAAGCAGGGAGCTTGTTTGAGACCACGCAGCTCACATAGTTCATAAACACCTGTAATAAATCTCAGGCTTTTACAACCTGACTGATGTTCTCAAACAGACATTGTTTGAATTCATGAAGCCAGCCACGGTGAAGTATCGGCCCCCGGCATACATAGAAAGAGCAGCCTGTGATATGTGTGTGTGTGGGTGTGGGGGTGTGTGTGTGTGATAAGTGTTGATGACATAGGCAAGAAATTACGGCACAGTATCTTATAATAATTGTCAATTGTCCTGCTTTCTCTCACTGATTGTCCAGTTTATCAGCTTTGTAGTTTTACTCACTTTGTGGTTTTATCTGTTAACCCCCACCCTTTAGCCCATTTATTAATAATCAGGACCCCACAGTTTTATATCTCCAGAATCCTAACTTTACAAGAGAAGGAAAAACCTACTTTACTTTTAATGGCACAGCACTTAAATGAGCATTGAATTAGGTATTGATTGCAATATATTGTGCTGCACATATATATTGTATTTTATTGTATTGAACTGTGTATTTTATTCTATTTACTGTATTATAGTGTATTGTATTTTATTATATTATATATTATATTATATTTCACAGAGTTCTGTTGTTCAACTCTGTTCCTAGCAGTATCTGAGCTCAGGACCGGCTTTCTCTCTAACCTATTGGTAACTAGCAAAGATAGTTTCTGTAGATAGACAAAGCACTTCTTGTAAGTCACTGTGGATAGGAGTGTCTGCTAAATGCTGTAAATGTAAATGTAGGTACTATTTGGGTGGTGGATCATTCTCAGCACTGCAGTAACACTGACGTGGTCGTGGTGTGTTAGTGTGTGTTGTGCTGGTACAAGTGGATCAGACACAGCAGTGCTGCTGGAGTTTTTAAACACTGTGTCCTCTCACTGCTCACTCTGTTAGACACTCCCATCTTGTCAGTCCACATATAGGTACTTTGGTGGAATGGCATGTGCACACAAGATGCTTAATTTTCTGTGCTTGTGTTTGACACTACATCCTGACACAGCATATTGTGTATGTGATTGTGTCCATGTTACTTACCTGTATGAGTATGTACACATGTGTGAGATGAAAAAAGAACATGTAAGTGTGTAAGGCGTGAAATTCAACAGCCTTTTGAGTAATTGAACACCTGAAACAAAAGCAAACAGTGTACAGGTAATAACTCAGAGATGTCAGATTGAAGTCCTTGTCCATGCATCTCATTAGAATGCAAACAGACAGGCGTCAGACACACAACGGTAAACGGGACGGTTAAAAGCCCTCCAGGCAGTCGTTCAGGTCTCGCTGGCGACTGTGTGTCCGTTTCTCATCCCGTTTCAGTCAGCCTGAGCCTTAATAAATCAATTATGCGCGACAGTCCCCGTCACTTTTAAACACCCATATAAATTCATCATCACGCTGCCAATCTGAGAGAGGCCCAGGTTGGATGGCTCATTATAATGGATGGACTGGAGAGAGGGGATCGGCTGCACTGGGCTAGCCCAGATGTGTGTGTGCGTCAGTGTTTTGTGTGTGTGTGTGTGTGTACTGACATTTCTTTAACTTGACTAGTCATTAATGGAGGGAAAAAAAGGCCAGATTAACATTGCCATGCACCGCTCACACACATCCAATCGTGTCAGACTCGAGCTGCCTAATACTGTTATATTGCGAGTGTGATATTTTGAATGGTGTGAGAATGTGTTATACCACAGTTCCAACCACACAGTCTGACTGAATGAAAAGCATTTCTCATGTGTCGAGATGTATATACACTACATGGACAAAAGTAATGGGACACACCTCTTAATCATTGAACAAATCATTGAAGGTGTTTCATTCAGTCCCATTGCCACAGGTGTATAAAATCAAGCACCTAGACATGCCGTCTGCCTTTACAAACATTTTTGACAGAATATGTCATTCTAAAGAGCTCACTGAATTCAAGCGTGGTGCTGTAATAGGATGCCACCATTGTAACAGGTCAATTTGCAAAATTTCCTCTCTCCTAGATATTCCACGATCAACTGCGAGTGGTACGAAATCAAAAGTGGAAGCATTTATGAACCACAGCAACTCGGCCACGAGGCAGATCATGTAAAGTTACGGCGCGGTTCACCAAGTGCTGAGCTGCATAGGTCGTCAACGCTCTGCTGACTCGGTTATTGCAGAGTTCAAACCTCCTCTGGCTTTAACATCAGCACAAACACTGTGTGCAGGGAGCTTCATGGCATGGGTGTCTAACACAGTTCCACTGCCACACAGCCCAATGCTGGGGGGCTCACCCTCTAGCTGACGCTTAGCATTGGGCATGGGGACTTTAGGCTCATGTTCAGCTGCTCCAGAGAAACCCACTGTATTATTTACATATTGATGCTTTTCTGTAGAGATTATACAAGCTGTATGTGCACAGTTTAACAATATAGCTAATCTTATTGTTTGGGTAGTTAATTATGATTAATTGCATTTGTCTTGTTTGTGTTAATTTGACCCTAAAGTTTTTTTTTTCCATTTAAAAAGCAGTGCTTTTTGCTTTAGCTGTATGAGTGGACAAAATAATCTTCGTCAAAATGTATTGATCACATTCAGTAACTCAGTTACATTATTTCCACTGTGTGAAAGCAGAAATGCTTTTGATCTTAGACATGTACAAATGCAAGTACACACACACACACACACACACACACACACACACACACACACAAAAGCTTGCTTTATCTCTCTCACTTTGTTTTGTTAGCATATACATTAACAGTGAGGCTGGGGTGATGATGTAAAGTAATAGACAGATAAATCCTTGTTAAGCGAGTGAGCAGATGTCACCCCTTACTCCTCTCTCACACCTCCCGACACACTCCTGCGCTGTGTGTGAGTGTTCCAGAGGTAAGGATAATGAGCTGAGGGAACGCTTAATGAAGCCAGACCTGTTCTACTGTTCCCTATTAGCCTGGAGCTTGACCAGCCTCACGCTATACACACGCATCATGACAGGGATGAGGAGAAAGGCTGCTGCATGTGTGTTAGAGGTCTTCACAGGCGTGACATTAAAGCCTGACCCTGAGCCATACCTGCGGTTTCGAGCATGCTGAGGTTTATGGTTATTGTTATAAATTACACCACAGTATATGCTTTTCTGAACATATACACTTCCAGAACACTGATATCTGCATGTTTCATTTCAAATAGAATATAATTACTTCTGTTTAATTTGATGTGGTGCAGCTGAGTGTATGCAATCTTTTGTCCTCCTTTTTGATAGTATTTTTAAATGTTCTTTGTCGTCCAACTCTGATGTCAAACACAAAAAACTGGCTCAGTTGGTGTCTTCAGCGTCCAAACGATTATTAGGTGCTGTTAAATGGAAAGTTGATGTAACACAGTGGTAAACATGGTCCTCTCACAACTTTTTTGGAACATGTTGCAGGCATAGATTTACCATTTATTTACAAAAAAACAAAACAAAGAAAGAGCTTAAAATTTTAAATTTTAATACAGGTCAAACAGAATTTACTAATCACTGTTTTCTGCCTTTTGTAGCATTTTACTTACAGTCCCAACATTTTTGGAATTAGTTTTGTACTAGTGAAATGTTTTATATCTAATCTCCTCAGAAGTACCCCTGAAAAAACCTCAATACCTTCTGCTTAATGGCTGTTTGACTGGAAAAAAGGGAGGGTATATATCGCTGCTGTTGGAACAAAACGTATCTCATTTTGTAATTTTTCAGTTTTGGATATACACTATATTTCCAAAAGTGTTCACTCACACATCCAAATCATTGTATTCAGGTGTTTGTGTTCCATTCACTTCTATGACCACAGGTGTATAAAACCAAGCCCCTAGGCCTGCAGACTGCTTCTACAAACTTTAGTGAAAGAATGGGTCGCTCTCAGGAGCTCAGTGAATTCCAGCCTGGTAGCAACAAGTCCAGTCGTGAAATTTTCTCGCTACTAAATATTCCACAGTCAACTGTCAATGGTATTATAACAAAACAGAAGCGATTGGGAACGACAGCAACTCAGTCACAAAGTGGTCAATGACCGAGCAGGGTCAGTGGATGCTGAGGTCGCCAACTTTCTGCAGAGTCAATCGCTAAAGACCTCCAAACTTCATTTGGCCTTCAGATCAGCTCAAGAAGAGCGTAGAGAGCTTCATGGAATGAGTTTTCATGGCTTACATTACCAAATGCAATGCAAAGCGTCGAATGTGGTGTAAAGCGCCGCCACTGGATTCTAGAGCAGTGCAGATGTGTTCTCTGGAGTGATGAAGCACACTTCCTCCGATGGACAAGTCTGGGTTTGGTGGTTGCCAGGAGACGGTACTTGTCTGACTGCATTGTGCCGAGTCTAAAGTTTGGTGGAGGGGGGATTATGGTGTGGGGTTGTTTTTCAGGAGTTGGGCTCGGCCCCTTAGTTCCAGTGAAAGGAACTCTTAATGCTTCAGCACCAAGAGATTTTGGACAATTTCATGCTCCCAACTTTGTGGGAACAGTTTGGGGACGGCCCCTTCCTGTTGCAACATGACTGCACACCAGTGCACAAAGCAAAGTCCATAAACACATGGATGAGCGAGTTTGGTGTGGAAAAACTTGACTGGCCTGCACAGATTCCTGACTTCAACCCGATAGAACACCTTTGGAATGAATTAGAGCGGAGACTGTGAGCCAGGCCTTCTCATCCAACATCAGTGTCTGACCTCACGAATGTGCTTCTGGAAGAACGGTCAGAAATTCCCATAAACACAGTCCTAAACCTTGTGGAAAGCCTTCCCAGAAGAGTTGTTATAGCTGCACAGGGTGGGCCAACATCATATTAAACCCTATGGATTAACAATGGGATGTCACTCAAGTTCACTCAAGATGCGTGGAGGCAGATGAGTGAATACTTTTGGCAATATAGTGTATTTGTGAGTGGCATCATTCCATACTTTTTTCACAGATATGTAACTGCTTAATTTGGTTCTCTTTATCTACTTTTAGAAAATGAGAGTGGAAAACATCAAGAGAGAAGAGAGAGAGATGGATAGATCAAGAAAAGAGAGAGAGGGCCGAGCCAAGAGAAAAAGAGGGAAGAGTGAGAGAATGGGAAAAAGAGATAAAGAGAGAGAGAAGAGTGAAAGATGATGAGAAAGAGAGAGAGAAAGTGGGGGTGGGGGGGATAGCAAAATAAAAACAACTCTGGCAGTGACAGCGTGTTTTGGCTCCTGCACTCTTCAAGGTTTGAGGTGTGTTTTAAAGGGTCCAGTGCGCCACACACTCTCTCTGCTGTCAGTGTGTGCTGTGTTCACACGCTAATGTATTCTGTGGACAGAGAGAAATGTTCATCGTCCACTCTGACAGTGTCTCTCTCTTTCCCTCTCTCTCTTTCACACACACACAAAAAAAAGGAACAAAACATGCTTGAAAAAACAAGATGTGCCGTCACAGAGGACAGAGGCTGCTTGATAGGTTGCTGCCGTGTTCCTTCAAGCATCTTTTGTAGTGAAGTACCTTTCAAATTAAAATTACTCATCCTTGCAGTTTGTATCATGGGATGTTTTTGCAGCTTTTACAATTTATATACACTGTGTGGTAGATTTTTTAATGTTTTGTATGGTCACAAAACTTATCCTGGCATTTAAAAGCGATTGTCATGATTTTCATGATTGTTTTCACAGTAGTTGTTGCTCTTTGTTGCTGTTTCGCTCTTTTACCAATTGAACATGCGTTTAAATTTCCCTCTCAAAGAGCAAAATACTGGGAAGGGATTATTTTTATAGATTAACCTGCACTGATTTGCCAAGTCTGATAGTAAATACTGACTGTGTGACTGTTTTAACACCTGTGGAAAGCTTTCCACAAGCTCAAAATCATACAAACAAATTGGCTGTGCTCGGTGGAACTAAGCAGAGATTTTACTGTATCACACTGTTTCCAAATGCACCTGGCATAGAACTCAAGTTTAGCTCAGGCCACCGGCTGAAAAAGAATTTTTTCAAAACAGAAAGTCAAAATAATTGCTCATTTTCCTAAAACAATGTCTTATTTTCTCATGTAGCCTTTAATTACATGCAGAAATAATCACAGGCTGTAAGTAATAACTAGTCTTTTTTTTTTTTTTTTTACTTTGTTCATTATTTTGAGTCCAAATCTGGAAAAAATAAGTCATTATTTCGACCTAATGAGTTACAATTTGAACCAAAGTCATTCTGGAAAATTCGTAGTAGATAACTTGCTAAATTGGCCGTCCCCACTAGCACAATGTGGCAGTAGACTGTCAATAATTAGTGTCTCTCTTAGTAAATCTGCGTCTGTGTGAATGTCGACGCTGCTTTTAATTAAATGCTGTGAAATCCTTAGAGCAGTGTTTCCAACATGTAAAGCCTTCCCAAACGAGTAGAGGCTGTCACTGCAGAAAAGGAAGGACAAGCCCCTATTAATGCTACCTAACTTCACATTGGATCAGCAGCCTAACGCTACAAGTACAGGGCCAGATGTAGGAGCAGCATGTAATGGCAATATGCGCCGCAATGCATCTGAAATGAACATTTGATTTACTAAGGGTGCGCAGAGGACCACCTACTAACTGCATGCTTGTTAAAAGAAGTTGAAAAGTGAGAAAAATTCAGTGCCATAGAGAGAGTGGTCTTAATCAATGAAATTGTTTCACACCAATACATTCTGCAGGGGTGTAATTCTGCTCTAGCTCAAAAAATGTAGATTAACAATAACAGGGAATGTGAGCGCGTGGTTTGGCTGCATCACTGCACATTTAGTGCCACGTTTTTTTTTTTTCACGTTTGTACATAAGGTTAGAACGGGGTGTCAAACTCAACCACTAAAAGGGCAGTATTAAAAAAACTCAGCAAGTCTTTAAGCCAGCTGAGTTTTTATTTAATTTTTACTTATAATTTTGCCATTGTTTTTTCAGATATGACAAAACTGCATCAGCAAAATAGGCATTGAAAACTTAAAATAGTTTAACATAAAAAAATAAGTTTTTTAAACTATCGGTTTGCTTGAACTAGACACCAGGCATTTTTTTCTTTTTGTGTAACTGCTGGCCCATAGATTGTTGCAGTGCATGCTGGGGACTGTAGTGCATCTCAGGGTGCAACAGGCTAATAATGCGTACACACACACACACACACACTTCTGGGTCATAGGGGGAACTGGAGCCTAAGCTAGCAGTCATTGGGTGGAAGGCAGGTTACACCCTGGACAAGTCACCAGTCCATCATATATACATTCACACCCACACCTTGGGGCAATTTAACATGTCCCACGCAGACACACATGCAAAATCCACACAGAATGGACCCTGGTTGCCTGGCCAGGGAATCGAACCCAGGCCCTTCTTGCTGTGAGATACCAAACCACCTGCTAGTAATAATAGAAAAATAAAGCAATTTTCCTGCAGAATTGGACAATATCACTGGCCTGACTTGGCGTGCGGGCCTTGAGTTTGACACATGGGTGTTAGAGTTCACATGGTGTTGCGTCCTTGTAGTATGTTTCAGGCTCAGTTCTCTGTCTACTGCTGTTGTTAAAGGTCCCAGTAACACATCTTTGAGATGATTTTAAAAGGCAGAGAAAAACCAAGCAGATTATGGATCTGCTATCTCCACCCATTTCATCCGCATGATCCTCCCTCGTGTTGCATGGCCCTTCCTCTAATGCATGTACAAGAGAGAGAAGCACATTTTGCATTTTTCTGTACATGTGGCTCATAAAATGCACGCTGAGGCGTGTGCCCATTTCATACATAACACATTCAATTTGTGACTGAAACTGGCGCAGAGGGCTTAGTACCTTGGACCCAAAATACATTAACCCATGTGGTTCTCGGTCTTATTTTTTTTTAAATTTCCATGGTGACAGATGTTTGATTGGCCTGTCTGGCACTGTGAAAGACCAGAGGGTGGGGTTGTGTAATGGTGTAATGGATCGTAAGAAGAAATAATGGAGTGATTCTGAGGTCATGTGACTCACATTGTGAAACAGTGAGGCTCTTGCATCTTTATTCTCTCCCGCAGAAAAGCACTTTGTAGCTTTTGAGCTGTTTCTGTTGATTAGGACCCGTTTCAATGCTGATTTTAAGGAGCTAAAAACTGACATCAGCTGATATCTGATTGTTATTTATATAGCACTTTTTACAACATGCATTGTCACAATGCAGCTGTACAAAAAAATTCAAGCCCTAATGAGCAAGCCAAGGGTGAGAGAGGCAAAGAAAATTCCCTAAGAGCAATAAGAAGAAACTTTCAGAGTAACCAAAACTCAAACTAGGATCCCATCCCCATGTGGTTGACCCAGGACAGCAAAACAATGCCAGTAGTTTAGTAAAAACTCTATACCTGACAGGTGATCCAGTCACTAGAGCACGTCTGATAATTATTGTTATTTATGGATATCATAGATGAGATATAATCTGGCATATGGCTGGAGAGTGGTTTATAAATCAAAATAAGCCAGTGTGATTCTCTTCGTGCTGGTAGTGAGGGTCATCCACCTTAATCATCCAGTTTACAGTGATAAGTGTTATTAGAGTCGCTGTAATGAATCGCACGGCAGAATGATGGACTGAGTCCAGTGATTTGAGTGTACTGGTGGACATATGTTTATAGACCATATCATCGTAGTCCAGTACTGATGTTACAGTTGTCTCCATGACTCTTTTTTTGGTTTGCATAGACAGACAGGATTTATTTTGATATAGGAATCCAAGCTTCTGTCTGCGTTTACTGACTAGTTTATTAATATGAGATTTAAAGCTAAGCTTTTCATCCAGCCAAATGCCAAAGCACTTTTATTCTGTGACTTGCTCAGTACTGGATCCTGTCAGAGTAGTAATATTCACAATTTTAAAATCTATATTTGAAGTTCTGGAGAACAGCATAACCCTATGTGATGTGGGTGGGTTTGGGCTTTTTGCATTTGAGTGTTTGTTACTGCATATAAGTTTATATGTTGTTAAGTTGTTTACAACCCCAATTCCAATGAAGTTGGGACATTGTGTGAAACATAAATAAAAACAGAATACAATGAGGATTTGCAAATCCTTTTCAACCTATATTCAATTGAATACACTACAAAGACAAGATATTTAATGTTCAAACGGATAAACTTTATTGTTTTTTGCAAATATTCACTCATTTTGAATTTGATGCCTGCAACACGTTCCAAAGAAGTTGGGACAGGGGCAACAAAAGACTGGGAAAGTTGAGGAATGCTCAAAAAACACCTGTTTGGAACATTCCACAGGTGAACAGGTTAATTGGAAACAGGTGAGTGTCATGATTGGGTATAAAGGGAGCATTCCTGAAAGGCTCAGTCGTTCACAATCAAGGACGGGGCGAGGTTCACCACTTAGTGAACAACTGCGTGAGCAAATAGTCCAACAGTTTAAGAACAATGTTTCTCAACATGCAATTGCAAGAAATTTAGGGGTTTCATCATCTACAGTCCATAATATCATCAAAAGATTCAGAGAATCTGGAGAAATCTCTGCAAGTAAGCAGCAAGGCAGAAAACCAACATTGAATGCCTGTGACCTTCCATCCCTCAGGCGGCACTGCATTAAAAACCCACATCATTCTGTAACGGATATTCCCACATGGGCTCAGGAACACTTCAGAAAACCACTGTCAGTGAACACAGTTCGTCGCTCCATCTACAAGTGAAAGTTAAAACTCTGCCATGCAAAGCGAAGCCATATATCAACAACACCCAGAAACGCCACCGGCTTCTCTGGGCCTGAGCTCATCTGAGATGGACTGACG
Organism: Pygocentrus nattereri; assembly: GCF_015220715.1. Classification (NCBI taxonomy): domain Eukaryota; kingdom Metazoa; phylum Chordata; class Actinopteri; order Characiformes; family Serrasalmidae; genus Pygocentrus; species Pygocentrus nattereri. The sequence goes on along the minus strand of NC_051230.1, from coordinate 8,605,082 downwards.
CAAAGTGGAAAAGTGTCCTGTGGTCTGACGAGTCCACATTTCAAATTGTTTTTGGAAATCATGGACGTCGTGTCCTCTGGGCCAAAGAGGAAAAGGACTGTCCGAATTGTTATCAGCGCAAAGTTCAAAAGCCAGCATCTCTGATGGTATGGGGGGCTGTTAATGCCCATTGCATGGGTAACTTGCACATCTGTGAAGGCCCCATTAATGCTGAAAGGTACATACAGGTTTTGGAGCAACATCTGCTGCCATCCAAGCAACGTCTTTTTCAGGGACGTCCTGCTTATTTCAGCAAGACGATGCCAAGCCACATTCTGCACGTGTTACAACAGCGTGGTTTCGTAGTAAAAGAGTGCGGGTACTAGACTGGCCTGCCTGCAGTCCAGACCTGTCTCCCATTGAAAATGTGTGGCACATTATGAAGCACAAAATACGACAACGGAGACCCCGGACTGTTGAGCAACTGAAGTTGTACATCAAGAATGGGAAAGAATTCCATCTACAAAGCTTCAACAATTAGTGTCCTCAGTTCCCAAACGCTTATTGAGTGTTGTTAAAAGGAAAGGTGATGTAACACAGTGACCCTGTTCCAACTTCTTTGGAACGTGTTGCAGGCATCAAATTCAAAATGAGTGAATATTTACAAAAAACAATAAAGTTTATCCATTTGAACATTAAATATCTTGTCTTTGTAGTGTATTTAACTGAATATAAGTTGAAAAGGATATGCAAATCATTGTATTTAGTTTTTGTTTATGTTTTACACAACATCCCAACTTCATTGGAATTGGGATTGTATATGTATGAGAGATTTACCAGCAATATATTTTTATTAATAAATTAATGTGGTCTAAAACTTGAGCCCTTCTTTCAGTCAGCTCTGTAGATTTGACATTGGAGAGACTTTAATTAATTTTCACACGCATATGAACTTGTGAGATACCATTCTTAATTCATAGAGTTTAATATGGTGTTGGCCCACCCTTTGTAGCTATAATAGCTTCAACTCTTCTGGGAAGGCTTTCCACAAGGTTTAGGAGTGTGTTTATGGGAATTTTTGACCATTCTTCCAAAAGCGCATTTGTGAGGTCAGACACTGATGTTGGACGAGAAGGCCTGGCTCACAGTCTCCGCTCTAATTCATCCCAAAGGTGTTCTATCGGGTTGAGGTCAGGACTCTGTGCAGGCCAGTCAAGTTTTTCCACACCAAACTCGCTCATCCATGTCTTTATGGACCTGCTTTGTGCACTGGTGCACAGTTATGTTGAAACAGGAAGGGGCCGTCCCCAAACTGTTCCCACAAAGTTGGGAGCATGAAATTGTCCAAAACCTCTTGGTGCTGAAGCTTTAAGAGTTCCTTTCACTGGGACCAGTGGGGCCAAGCCTTGGATGCAGGTGCTTGGCCGTGGAAACCAATTCCATCTGAAGGCCACAAGAAGTTTGGAGGTCTGTAGCGATTGACTCTGCAGAAAGTTGGCAACCTCTTTGCACTATGCTCCTGTCCTGCACCCCGCTCTGTTACTATCGTTCCCAATCGCTTCCACTTTGTTTTAATCCCGCTGACAGTTGACTGTGGAATATTTAGTAGTGAGGAAATTTCACGACCTGACTTGTTGCACAGGTGGCATCCGATCACGGTGCCATGCTGGAATTCACTGAGCTCCTGAGAGTGACCCATTCATTCACTAATGTTTGTAGAAGCAGTCTGCAGGCCTAGTTGCTTGGTTTTATACAGCTGGGGCCATGGAAGTGATAGGAACACTTGAATTAAATGATTTGGATGGGTGAGAGAATACGTTTGGAAATATAGTGTAGATTGAATTCCTTCACCTTAGCGGTTATTCTGTCAAACATGCATGCCAATAAGTTCTGACTCCATTATAATCTTGCCAAATGCAACCTTCTTTAAAGTGTTTGTCGGTTTCCTATTTGTGTTTGTATATTCAGAGTCTGAAAAGTGTATTTTACTTTTAAGTTAAACGGCACATAAATTAATACCAACTGGAACGTACAAAGGAAAATCCAGTAATCATTTGCAATTTTTTATTTAGAAAGAAACAGCCAGTTATGGTTAATGTAATTTAAAATCTCTGCTTTTGAACAACTTGACATTAAACTGATTAAAATTATGACAGATAAAAACCAATTCATGAGCCCTACTTTCACTCAGCTCTTTACATTTGAAGTCGTAGACACTAATTAATTATCACAGTGAACATAGATTTAAATCCTTCCACTTAGCAGTTATCCTGGCTAACATTCATACCAATTAGCTCTGACAGCCATTTTAATCTAGCCAAAGGCAAGCCTCTTCTTTCTGGCTTGTCTTTTTGAGTTGTGCCATGTTCAGAATGGTTTTATTTTCATCATGGATCATTTTTGAAAGCGGTTATGTCAGTTTCCTATCTGTGCATTTGTATATTTGGAGTCTGAAAAGGGCTTAAATGTGTATTAATGTGTCCCTTCATGCTGCAAGCGTGTGTGAGAGGGAGAATGTGCGAGTGAGTGACAATGACAGAGAGAAAGAAAGCAAGAAAGGCGCATAGGCAGGGAGGAGTTCAGCAGGGGTCTGCCTCGGGTCCGCTTTCATTGTCAGCTTGTTTATATCCAGGAAGACGGATGGATCTAATTTGATTTGAATGGCATAATGTGGTTTTATCTAAATTGCTGACAAAGCCTTTGGAGGGGAACATTGATAACCTGTAGCCCATTTGCTTTATTCTATGCATTTTGGCCGATGTTTAAAATGTCTGATTGTGAGACTCCATTGGCAGAATGGCATCCCTGAGGCATCAACAGCACTATAGCATCAAAATGAGCTTCTTACTGAGATGCTGCAAGCTACGTGGCTTATTAATGGTGCGATGGGTGTATTTTTTTTTGTGTGTGTGTGTGTGTGTGTGTGTGTGTGTTTCAGCTGGTGTCTCTCAGCAGGGCCACATCAGCCCTAGTGTTTGTGAATGGTTCTTGACTGACTCTTGAGAACGGCTACTAAAGGTTGTGGGTGAAGTATGAAAGGTTCTAGACCTCATTAAAAGTGATGGATGTTATGTTCCAGCTTTGTGTTATTTTGGTGTGAATTACTGTCTCGGGTCACCTTTTCTACCTGCGGTGGCTTTCTGGTCTTAGTGTGTTTATTTGGAGATATATTTTGGGCTGAGCGTAGCAGAAACACAAGGACTAGTGATTTACACATTCCCCCCCTTAGCCCAGATGTAGTTGATCAGTCAAGATACATTTGGTATGTAAAGCTTGCTTCTTTAGTTTTGCGCCGGAGCTACGAGGATAGTGTAGCTAACACAAATTACAAGTTACTTCTTTCAGACATTAATGACATTACTTTACTAATTACTTTAGAAAAATTAATCTAACTACTTATTACTTTACTTCTAAGTTAATCAGCATACAAATCTGTACCAACTGGAACATTCAAAGATTTTCAGTTCTTTATTTAGAAAGAAACAGCCATTCATGATTAATGTAATTTAAAAGACCTGACACTCTTTCTGCTTTTGAACAACTTGAACAACTTATACTGACAATATCCTAACCTATAGGATAGCCAGTAAAAATGCCCCAGAAACAGCTGCCAAAATAAAATTATCAGTCCAGTAGCGATAAAATGTGATGTTGAGGTACTCAGTTAAACTTTTTTTTTCTCCAGTAATATTGTTAAAATATATTTAAAATTTAAAATTAAATGTGTCTGATCAAAAAAGAAAATAGACAAAAACTGTATTTTTGTCTCCATAGGTGAGCAAGCAAGTTATCATTTATTAAAGTGTTTTTAATTGTGTTTAAATTCCAGCTCTATCATTACAGTTGTATATGATTTTTTGGATAAAGAAAGCTGCAGTGAATTATTTCGAATTATTTATCGTAGCAGGGTGTTAACAACACACCCCTTTAATCACTTTCACCACTCATTGCTCACTAGCAGCTCAACGCAGACTTACAGCGTTTCAACTACAGCAGTGTAGCCTAGATAATCTGGTGATACACTTAGGGGAAAAATATTTTATTGGGTTAAATAAATTAAAAACATCCATGTTGCTTTCTATTCCACTGGCAGAATGGACACTACAGAGCCTGTAGATAGAAGTCAATACAGTGCAAAGCTTACAGAGCTGTTTCTGAATGAAATTCTGGTCTGTAATGTTGTGTCTCTCTTCTTCAGCTGAGGGATCTTTATCCCTCAGTTTCATACTAGAGTGATCAGATGTTTCGACTGATTGTTCAACAAGTTTATAACACTTCTTGTGCTCACGCTGTTCTACTCACCTTCACAAAGTCACACAGTCAGCTGTTGCAGGTGGCACACACAGTTACTTTCAAGGACAGGCATGGATAATCTATATGGACGATATTTGCAATTTAAATACATCACTCATTGTTTATCCTGTTTTCTTAGGCCCATATGAGCAATGTAAGTGACACTGTGTCATATGTCAGTAACTGAAATGTGATTACAGGTATTTAAACTGCCATGCATTACACCACAAGAAAGTTACTACATTACTATAACGCACTGCTTTGTGCTGCAATACCTAGGGTTACACCAATACTGATACTATTGTGATATCAGCACCAATGTTGGCACTTGAACATAGTATCATAGTACAGATACTATGAGGCAAATTCTGACTAATGAGTGATATATGCATGTGCTCCAGTTGATGGAACTAAAGCAAGTGATACAATGGATCAACGCCAATATTTTGAGAAGAGGCAAATGTAGTGGGTGACATACTCTTTGGAATAATTCCTAAGGTATTAGTTCAATCAGCATGCCACAAAAAGCCAAATAATGCATCATACATGCAATACAAAACATGCTAATCGCAGTCATTTAGGTGAATGGCTAAATGAGGCATCTTTCATCAATCCTTCCTCTCCCACTGTGTGGTCAGTTACAGTCTGAGTTAATGTTAATCCATGTTGTTACTGAGGGAGCAAACTGTTAAAAATGTTAATCCATATTGTTACTGAGAGAAATTGGTGTCTTGGCACAATGGTAAAGATGAGCAGAGCCTTTAGCCTGGGGTAGGCCTTTAGCATAGCAGTTTGCTAGATGGTCATAGATGTATTCATTTGAAAAGTGGAATTTATTTAATATCATGATTTCTAGGATAGTGAGACAGAATTAGTATTGGTATCATTGCTCAGTATCGGCAGATACACAAGGATCAGGTATCCGTATTGGTGCATCCCCAACATTACCTTAACACTCTTTATTCATTCATTAAACAAGATCAAGAAGGGCATAATAATACTTAAATGATCATTTTTTATACATAGGTTTAAGCAGAAAAAACGTGCATCAGCATTCCAACCATAGACACTCAAGGTTCAGGATATAAATGCTTAATGGTCAGCTTTATTTTAGCATGAAGATGTATTGTTTTGATTCCTGCTTAAACCTTCCCTGTGGAATTAGAAAGGCCAAGCATTCACTCACCCATCACTTTGTCTTAGTGTCTTGATTTATTTTGTTTCTTCTCTTCTCTCTGTTTCCCTCCAGAGCACGGAAGAAGGCCAAGCCTCTGAACCTGAAGATCCACAGCAGCGTAGCAGGAAGTTGTGAGAATCTGCCAACTCAGCGCTCTCCTCTGCACTCGGATCACTCGCTCCGCTCCTTCTTCTTCCCCAGCCTGGTGCCCTCAACGCCCCCTGTCCATGCTGTTGAGGCATCCACAGCCAGTACGTAACCACCGCTCAGCTTTCATCTGCTGCTTACAGTTGTGCATATGCTTTGTGAAAGAAAGATATATATTTTTGCATTTGTTTCAAACGACAGGGGTCTGATGTGTTTATCACTCAGAATATAGGGGTAAACCACTGCGCCTCACGGTACCATATGGTGTTGATGTGTGCTCCATTGCTTGTTCACTTGGTGACCTTGCTAATACAAAAGTTTTGTTTTCATAGAACAGATGATATGAAAATCTTCTGTGCCCAACCTTAAAGCAATGGAAATTTACCATGTTAAATGAATCATGCTTATTGTCACTGTGAGGCCAAAAATGTGTACCATCAAAACACTACAGGAAATAAAACATTCTTAAGTTAATGTCCATAAATTCCATTTTATTTTAGAGCATTTCTACTGATTTATTTATTGTGAAATTTCCACACAGTGTAAAGGGCAACTGGTATTTTCAAAATATGTCAAAAAATGAAAAACAAAAGCGATGCTGTTTTCCCTCAAAAAATCAGTGAAATGCCTGCTAGAAAAAAACTAACAGCATAGACCAGCATAGCTAGCCACCAGCAAATCCAGCATATGTTGTGTTCTGGAAACTGATAGGCTGGTCAGCTAGTATGACCATACTGCGGTATCAGCTAAACCAGCACCAGAGCAGCCTAAATCAGCTTACACCAGCTTGAAATGCAGAAAATCTTCACTGGGAACCTGAATGATAATTGTCTGTTGACTTAAATGAATAATTTGGAAAAAAAAAATTATTTCCTCTTGACTCAAAAACCATCAGCCAAGACGTGTCTGATGTCTGAGGTTTCCTGCTTTAGCTTTATGCTACAGCTAAAGGTTAAAGGTTTTACCCACACAATTAGCACTAAATCTTGCGTTAATCTTCACACAACTGTATGCTGCTGTAAAAAAGTATCATTCTGAAGTCTGAATGTTGTCCTCACTTTTTGTTCATTTTTACAGATAAATATGATGTCATACCATGTCTTTATGGACCTCACTTTGTACATGCAGACACAGTATTGCTAGAACAGGAAAGGGCCCTCCAGTGCTGCCACAAATATAGAAGCATCTTAGAAGAATCTTCTAAAATGTCTTTTACCTAACATTAGTCTTTACTGAAACTAAAGGGCCGAAAAACAGCCACTGACCATTATCCTTCCTCGACCAAACTTTACTATTAGTTCTACAGCATTCTTCTGGCATCTGCCAAACCCTGATTCATCCGTCTGATTGCCAGATAGTGAAGCAAAATTCATCACTCCAGAAAGCCTGTTTCAACTGCTCCAGAGTCCAGTGAGGGCATGCTTTATTCTTCTGCTGCCGACACTTGGCGTTGCACATAATGATATAATTCTTTTGTGCAGCTGCCTGGCTGTGGAAAAGCTCTATATAGTTCTTGTGCTGATGTTGCTTCCAAAGGCCTGAACTCAATAATTAGGAGGGGTATCCACATACTTTTGGCCATGTAGTGTACTTCCATTACTTGTTAGTTGCATTAGTCTTATAGCACCATTGCAAAACTAAAGAAGCAAACTTCATACGCCAAATATGTCCCAGCTGATTTCCTATATTTGGGCTTAAGTTTAAAAATGTAGCATTTTTTTGCCAATATATTCAGTTAACTGCTTTTGTCCTGTTATCATTCGAAACTGCTACAGCTGTCTGTGTCCGTTTTATTCCTAGCACTGCTAGCTCTGACAGATGCATGGTGACGTATGAGAATGGAGAATGGACTCTGCCATTTATCACTCCTCTTTATTCATGACACAACTCCCTCATTCAGAATGCCAAATGATGGGCCACAGCCCGAGGCCATACATATCCTAAAATGTCCGGCTGCAGCGTGCGAGCGCATATCGTCCAAGCAGACGGCTGCGTCAGGGGCCCCTAAATAGGGGCCATTAGCCTGATAATGAAGCAGTGGTGATGTGGGAGTGCTGGGAATGACACAGAAGGAATGCTGCCAGACGTGGCCGTGCAGTTTTGGGCTCATGTTGTCCTACAGATGGAGGAGAAAATTTCAAGCGGTGCTGCTTCCAGAGTTTTGACTGATAGAGTCTCATTTCATCTTGTCTGGCATTGTAGCAAACGATCTGCACCCAAACTGCTGCATTTTGGGCCGAGCGTGTGTGGCCAGACGTGTGTGGTCATGCTAATTCGGGCACAGTGAACTGGATGGGCCAAATTGGATTCAAATTGTAACAGTCTTTTTTTTTTTTTAACTGACTCTAATATCAATCATATTTTGCACAAAAATTTGCATTGAAGCTATACAAACCTCAATTACAAAAAGTTGGGACAGTATGTGCAAATGAAAACAGAAAGCAGTGATTTGTAACTCACCTTTTACCTGTATTTAAACAAAACAAAACAGAAAATATATTTTGAAAACACTCATTCTGAAATTAATGGCTGCAACATATTCCAAAACAGTTGGGAGAGGAACAATTCAAGACTAGAAACATTGTGAAATATAAAAAAAAAATTAAATCAGGTGATATAATGGTGCTTGGTTATAAGGAGCATGCAGGAAAGTCCTTGAGTCCTATGAGTAAGGATGGGTTGAGTCTCGCCACTCTGCCAAAAAATATGTCAGCAAATAATCCAACAATTCAAGAACAACAATCCTCTTTGAGCAGTTTGGATTTGAGTTTTTTCACCCTCTGTGGTGCGTTATATCCTTAAAGATTCAGTGAATCCGGAATAATCATAAAGGGCAAGGCTGAAAACCACAACTGAATGGCCATGACTTTTGACCCCTCAGATGGCACTGCATTAAAGCCAGCATGCAGCATACATTAATGGGATATCATTACATGGACTCGGCAGGATTTTGACAAACCATCAGTAGACGCCTTTCTTTGCTGCATCCATGAATGCAAGTTAGGACTATACTATGCACAGTGGAAGCCGTATGAATACAACATGCAGAGATGGTGTTGACTCCTTTGGACTCAAGTTCATCTGAAATGGTCTGATGCACAGTGGAAATGTGTGATCTTTCAGATTGCTTATGGAAATAGTGGACATCAAGTTATCTGGGCCAAAGAAGAAAAGCAGCATCCAGACTGTTACCAGTATAAAGTTCAAAAGCCAGCATCTGTCATAGTATGGGGGTGTTTTAGTGCCTGTAGTATGGGCATATCTGTGAAGGCACCATTAGTGCTGAAAGATGATTTGAAGCAACATATCACTGCTATCATAATTAAACCTTGTATCCCCAAAATGCTAACTTGACAGGAGAAGGAAAAAACATCATTCTAATGAAATCAATGCAACCAGACTTTTTTCAAGTAATTTTGAGCCAGTTCTTTTGGTCCAGTCATCATGAAATGTTTGTACAATGCGAAGGACAACAGATATTTTTAAATTGTACCAAAAACTGAAAAAGGACAAAAATGGAGATACAAGGTTTTGTTCCGACAGCAGCAATATGCAGCCTTCTAGGTGACATCTTTTTCAGTGACGTCTATGCTTTTTTCAATATTGACACCAACATTCTGCACGTGCATAATCAGAGAGTGGAGGTACTGCAGTCCAGCCCTGTCTCCCTCTGAAAATGTGTTGCACATCATGAAGCGCACAAAACGACAGCAGAGGCCCTGTGTGGTTGTGCAGCTGAAAACATGTAGAATGTAAGAGTGGCATAAAATTCCACTTTCAAACTGGATCAGTTTTTGTCTTCAGTTCTCAAAGATGTAAGCATTTTTAAAAGGAAAGGTTGTGTAACACAGTGCTAAATGTTTTCTCAGGCTTTTTTGGAGTGTGTTGCATTAAATTGCAGTCATCACTTTTTCTCAAAAAAATAGTGTTTGGTACCATTTTTTATTTAATATCCGCAAAACAGAATTTAGAATTACTGCTGTCAGTTTTTTATTCACATTTCTGTCCCAGCCTTTTTGGAGTTAAGGTAATAATGAGCTTACAAACACTCCTGTCAATCACTGAAAACAAATGTTTGTAAGACAAAGGCTGCTGCAAAAATCTTCAGTATGTTTCCTTGAGGCCAGAAAAAGGCAATTGCTTTCAGAAACTCTTATATACATCTAAGGCAGTGATGCAGTGTTCTCTGACAGATGTGCTATTATTTCCATCTTATGGTAAGACCTGATAAAGAACTGAAAGCATGTACTCTCATAACTCGCTCTGTGCTTGTTTGAATGTTCTGGTTAGTGCTGTGTTTCTGTAATTCATTTCCTTTTATTCTAGTTGAGCTCTCAGGTGTAGGAACACATGAAATTGAGGATGCAGTAGAATGCATTTTGGAAGACTTTAGGGTGCAAATCTTACAGTAGATACAGAACTTCATTTAAAAAGTTTTAAACCTGGAAAATAATCTGATTTTTGAGGAAAAACACTGGACTGATCCCTTAAATCCAACACAAAATGATTTAAGCAAGATAGACGTGCCTGTGTCAGTTTTTGTTTTATGACTTCCCAAATTTTATCTGCATCCTTTGTTTAGTTTGATCCTTCAGGGGGATTGTTATACATGTTTTGACATTTGAGTCTAATATCCAGCAGCCCTGGTAACATCATTAATGATTTCCAGACTAAACTGAATTCCACCAGAGCTTGGTACAGAGTACTTTTCTAAAAGCCGGTGATTTAGATGAATTTCTGATAAGCGGCATGCTCCAGGCGGATGAATAATTTCATTGGGCTGGGGGGCAGCATCAGTAATGGCATTAGGCTGGCTGTCCGTGGAGCACTGGGGCTTTGGGCTGAATGCTATGGCATTAACCAGGCCTGGCGGTGTCGTCAGCCTTCTCTCAAGTCTGCTGCACGTCCCTGCGCATGGTCCACATCAGAATAGTTATGTAAAGCTTTACTGACACGGGCAGCAGGTGGGCTGACGGGGGTGGTGGATGGTTGATATGCCCAAAATATCATGATAACATCATGATTCTTGCCATTTTCACATAATATGCATCACAATAGAGGTATGCAAGATTATTAGAGAGGTCAGAATAAACCAGCCAAGCAGCAATTCCACATTTAAAAAGGGAAAACTATGAGTACAATGTAGTTGTTTTTTTCATTCTTATTAATCAATATCTGCAAAAGTAAAAAAAAAAAAAAAAAAAGATTTAAGAAGGAACAGGAGGAAAAGATTAGAGTTGAATAGCATAATAGGCTGACATTTACTTGTGGTGTCTGGACTCTCTGTAATTGGGCTTTTTTTATGATACATGATGTTGTTTGGTGTTCTAGATGTACTGAAGACCCAATATAATAATAAATGTGTGTCTTGATGTAGTTTATCACAATAATGCTAACATACAGTACCATCCAAAAGTTTGGAAACCTAGACCCAGCAACTCTGGAGGCAGATTTAAAATGAATTAAAGAGAAAAAGTAGCACTACTTTTCCTCTTTAATTCACTAAAATACTTTGGGTAACGTGAGGTTAATTGATTAGCTGTGCTGTGCCCTATTGTACACGTTGTTGTGTTAACTGTGTGGTGTTTTTAGTTAGTTTGGACGATGCCTATCCAGAGCCACTGTTGTATAGTCTCATTCTGACTTGTAGAAAGAAGATGCCTGTTTTAAAGTCATATCCATAATCTGGTTCTTTTGAAGCCTGCAGCTAGAACATACACCCGCTGAGAGAGTGTGTGAGGATGCCAGGTAAAACCTTAAAGCACTTTTTTTTAAAACTCTAATCTAATGACTACAACACATGCTTTGTCATTGTCTCTTCTCTCTCTCTCTCTCTCTCTCTCTCTCTCTCTCTCTCTCTCTCTCTCTCTCTCTCTCTCTCTCTCATTGTAATCCGTCCCACACACCCACCTGTCCTTTATATTTTCAATTACATGACTTTTATAAACTCTGGCCAATTTGATAGTGTTTTGAATGCGTAATTTGCTCTTTTAAAGCAGTAAATCTCCTGTTTATGTGCTGTAGCAAAAAAGAATTAAACACATCTGAAAGAAAAAGACAGGTATTAAGGAGACTTATGTAAGGTCTGACCATATTTCACAACTCATTCTTTTATTCTAAGTAAATAATATAAAGGATATTAAAATTTAATCATCATATTCAGTGCATAATGTAACTGTATTCAATTCATTATTTAATACTCTGTAAGCAGGCAGTGCATAAGGCAGCAGCTATCCTGAGGATTAAAGTTTGAATTGTTCTGTCCTTTTTAAAAGTCCTCGCTCCCTGGACACTGATTATGTCCTGTACTAAGCCTCCATTCCTTTCATTCAAATAAATTAGCCTTGCATTTCTTAAATAAGTGGTTTAAATGAAATGCTTTAAAATAATACAATGCAGCTTTTTCTATCTGGTCTTGCAGGTCATACCAGACAAATCACCTTTAGTTGTTGTTTTCCTCAAACAGTTAAGCAAAAACTAAGATATTAACTTTTAGGTTGTGCAGGAGCCAGTGATATGAACCAGGGGTCACAAGGTCTGCAACACATATAGCCGTTTTATTTAGTCTCCAAAGTGACCGGTGAGCCTATACTTTTTATATGTTTAGATATGTAATGTTGAGGGGTAAGATAGTGATTAATCTGAAAAAATAAGTCTTCTTTGGGGACTATTTTGCCTCACACTACTCAGCATGTACCAGAGGTGGGAACACGTCAGTAAGTTGCAAGTAAGAAGTAAGTCTTAAGTCTTGACACTCAAGTTCCGAGTCAAGTCAGAAGTCAAGACTGTCGAGTCTCTTTTCAAATCTCGAGTCAGGACAGGAAAGTCTCAAGTCAGGTCCCAAGTCCTAATCTTTGAGTCCTAAACACGTCAGCAAATTAAAAACAGTTGCTAGTTTGATTTGAATTTAGACAACAGAAACCAAAATGACCAAAAAAATGAACAGTTTAGAGAAAAGACATCAAAATCATGGTGGATGAAGGAGCTAAAGTTCCACATTAAATGGTACAGCATTCAGGTGCCAGAACGTAAATACTGCACCATTTTTTAAGGTGGAACGGCAAATTCCAATATGAAGTTGGCAAATAGCAAATCACATTCAACCTTGTGGTGAATGCTGCGCTTGTTTCAGCTGCAGAACATGTTAAAATCCGTCAGATAGAGGGAGCTCTGTTTCTTTTGCTTTGCTACTGTGAGGAAAATGGTCAGTTGTCTGACAAACATCTGCAGGAGTTTAAACCCTGAGTGACGAATTCCTGATGTTGTTCATGTGTCGCTTGTTTCCAGCTCATGGAGTCGATTTCTAACACTTATCTTGTCTTCCACAATAAAACAAGCCAAACATAAGCATGATAAGCACAGTTACAGACATTTCACGACTTTGCCATACATCAAATTTCACTTTCCATTTACATGAAAAGAGAGCGACTGTGGGGTGTCTCGAGTTTTTACGAGTCATGAGGTTGAAGTCAAAGTCCGAATCATTGGTGTTTGAGTCAAAGTCGAGTTGCAAATCTCTCTCAATTTTGTGTCTCAAGTCATCAAATTCATAACTTGATGTCTGACATAAACATAAACAGGTTTTGTTATGGAAAAATGGCATTCTATGTTAACAGTTAAACACCAAGAATGGCAGAGAAAGGTGCTCTTACACAAATAGAAGCATTAACATGAGTTGCCTGGGGCTGCAATTTAAAAAAAAAAGGAAAATAAAGCTTTTTTATACTGCTGCAGAGCAGTTACCCACTCCCAATACCTCATTTTGTCTGATCTGTCTTAGTGTCATATGTAACTCTGACTACAGTGAGCTCCATCATAACTGTAAGAACGTTGTACATTTTACACGCACTTTGTTTCTTCGGTTAGCCTCGGCCTTCTGTGACAAACACCTTTGTTCTTCTTCTGAAAGTGCCATGTCATGTCATGAACACGAGAGGGAATGCGTCGTTGAGAAATAACATCACACGGTCACAGGCACATCGCATTAACGCACAACCTCAAGTGTTCTATTGCTTTCATACAACAGTTAAAAAAATGAAGTAAGATATTAATAAATTGGGCTGTGAACGTGGCATTTAATATGTTGTAATGTCAGCAGTTCCTTCTGCCAAATTATAGTTCCTTAACAAGCAGTTTGTTGCTACGTAACAGTAACGCACTTCGCTTACTTGCTGCACAGTATGCAATATCAAGTTTAGCTCAGTTTTTGTCACATCAGTATTAACGTTATTTTGTCCCAGCCAGTCTGTAAAGCATCTTAAAGCCAGTTTTTTTGTCAAATGGTTTTCTGGTTAATTCCAGGTTGTTTAGCTGTTCTTTAGCCACAGCTCCTGACTGAAAAGCTGCTCAGTGGTGACGACAGTTTAGGAATTTAGTGTAGTCTTATCTTCAGAGTCTGACCAAATCAGCTGATGGTCAAATGTGACCTTAAACGTGTCCATTTTCTGTTTGTGGCAAAGTAAGAAGTAAAATCGTTCAAATGGCTTGAATGTCTCCTACAGCGGTCAAAGTCATTGCTTAGCAATGGCATCTTACCGGAGCAATACAGTGTTTGTGAAGAAAACATGATGTTATGGCGAAATATCAGTTAGATATCAGTCAGTCACAATTAGAACGCCTCTCAACCAAACAGCTTGCATGGCCGGAACTAACTGTTGTATTGATTACTCCTCAATTGTGGCTGAATAGGTTATTCCTAATTGTGGCTGAACAATGAAGTGTTAAAATGTATGTTTTGTATATGAAACAGGTGAAAAATAAAGTTATGGTCCAGACTAGGTCTCTGTGTGTGTTAGGTCAAGCTGCCTAGACAGTGGCCAAGTGTCCCAATCTTAGTGACAGTTTATGTTCAAGATAGGACTTTTTTCCCAGGCCTGGCTGAAACACGACGATATGATGTGTAGCATTCTAGGACAAAGCCCAAGCACATACACAGAGGCCTTGCACGAACACACAGAGTGGACCAACACAGCATAGCTTGACTGGAATCAAATCAACCATCTGAGTCTCTCTGCCAGTGTGCTTCTCTAGGCCATGGCCTTTGAAGAGGTCTGCTTGGCACCCAGGGCGGCACGGTAGCTTGGTGGGTAGCGCTGACGCCTCACGGTAAGGAGGGCCTGGGCGCTGGTCCTCCTCTGTGTGGGTTTCCTCCCGCAGTCCAAAGACATGCAGTCAGGCCAGTTGGACATATTACATTGCCTCTAGGTGTGTTTGTGCTTGGCATACACAAACAGAAGATTCTGTGCACACACAGAGCCACATCAGCATAATATGATTTGTTATGACTAAATTATCTAGTAATCCTGAAATCCTTCACACCATCAAGAGAAAAAAATCTCAAAACTGTCAAAACCTACCCTAAACTTAATTTATACCTATAACTTTGGTTTAATGTTTTGCAAAAACGCTCTTAAGTGGGACCTAGAGGAACGCTTCAACAACCACAGCATAATTAACTCAGATTCAAAGAATGATTAACACTTACCTGCAAATGTCTTCGCTAACTATTCCAGGCAAACCGCAAGGGGTTGTCATAGAAACAAGCAAGTCAGGGATTTCTATTATGTGAAATTATATTATATTTTTCTCTGTAACAGCCTTTATTTTTTATATTTAATTTTGTGTTTCTTTGGGAAAAAAGTGATTCCCCTACACATTACAGTACATTGAAAAGTCAGAGACCAACATAGTTTATTTCATTTCCAGTCAAAGCACCTATTAAATACCAGGTACATGTAAGACAATCTACTTGCACAAGGAGGAGGAAAGTCAAAGAAAAATAAGCGAAAAAGAGTTTCCAGAACAGGAGTTCAAAAAATGATTAACAGATACAGAGAAAATGGGACTCCTAACAAGTAGACACCAAAACTGGCCCCATCAGATAAACAGCACTTAAAGCTTTCATCTTTGAGAGAGAGGAGAAAATAAAGCTGCTTCAAATCGTCCATCCTTCCACTGTGAGAAGATAACTCGAAGCTATGAGTCTGAAAGGATGTGTAGCTGTCAAGAGGCTTTTACTGAACAAAGGAAACAGACAATAGAAAAAGGAAAATAGAAGTTGAACATCTAAGATGTGGAGTGAGTTTTTTATGAAGATTCTTAGTTTGTAATTGGAGTGAGAATCAGACAAGTTGCAAGCAACTTCTATGACTGAACTTTGCAGGTATAGAAAAATATCCCTGCTGATTTGTTTGAAAAACTGGACTGGAAGCTGTAATAAAGGCAAAGAGTGAACACACTAAATAGTGAAAATTTGATCTCGTACTTATTTTTTCTGTTATATTTGTTTATATTTGACTGGAAATGAAAGAAATGAAGAGTATTCTTTAACTTTTGCAGAGTACTCTACACCTCTCTCTCTCCCCCTCTCTCTTCCTCCATCTCACTCTCTCTCTCTCTCTCTCTCTCTCTCTCTCTCTCTCTCTCTCTCTCACACACACACGCACAGACCTCTCTGCAAGTTTCTCTGCACTGGGTGAAGTATTAATGTCAGGCAGGGAGGAAGCCAGTAATTAGAAAAGGAAAGGAGCTGCAATCTGAAATTCATTAAGAGGGCAGAGAGAGAGATAAAGTGCATGCAATAATGAATAGATGGTCTGCAGGGCTCCCATCTCTTATGAAATCCCGTAAGTAATAAGGAGCGGTCACTAGTGTCCCCAATCGCTGCATCCTCTCCGGATGTTTCCTCCAGCCACCGTGCTATTCTCACACTGACCTGCTTCTCCGAATGAGCAAGCACCACTCCACCTGATGACCTCACTGGCTGGCGGGGATTTAATTAGCAGATGTAATGTGATTTAGAAAACACCAGCACAGAAAACTGGAGACAGGAAGCAGAGACCGAGGACGAATCAATGCTGCTTGTTTTCATTCACAGTGGAAGATCCTACTGGTACATGTATGTGGTGCCTGGAGGTGGAAAGTAATGAATTAACTAATGGTACTCCTATTATAGTATCATGTGACTATTAGTAGTATTACGGCTACAATTTACCCAATAATGTTACTTTTTACTGTTAAATCAATTCACAAAATAATGAATTTATCATTCTAATTATCCAAAAACCCAGTGGCACTTAATGTGACGATTGGCTCCTCCCGGTCCGGTCCATGTGCTCGTGTTGTGTTTACTTTCCAGTCCTGTCCATGTGCTTCTTTGTTTTGGTTTTTCAGCTTGTTTCGTGACTCCACCTCTGATTGTCTCCACCTGTTTTCCACCAGTGTCTTGTGAACCCTCATTAGCCCTCTTGTATTTAAACCCTGTGTTTTCCTTAGTCTAGTACTGGTCTTTGTTTGTTTGTTGGATGTATGTATTGTATTCTTGTGTTTGGTTCTTGTTTGAGGTTCTGTGTTGTTTATCATGTCTGCACCCTGATCTGTTTGCGTTGCCTGTTTGGACCTGGACCGTTTTGACCATGACCCTGGATTTGCCCATAATGAAAGTCGCTTATCTCAGCACGTGCATCCGCCTCATCACTCCCCACCGTTACACTTGAGCAGTACACCTTTTTACTATTCAGTTACAGTCGTTAATTAAATCAATTACAACCTAAGGATGCTGTGTTGAAAGAGGAAAGCACCACTGGTAGTTCAATGTATGCACTCTTAACTCAGGATGGGGCTTACTACATGCTAAGTGTTTCATTATGAGCCTAAAGGTTAAAGGCAGATCTGTAAAATAGTGGTAACTTGTCTTTTTGTTTTTTTTTGGTTTTTTTTGGGGGTTGTAATGCTGTTTCAAGTGATATTCCATCTTTAGTGCTGTAAACATGGCATGCTTTTTGGGTCACAAGTGTAGGCAGTTGCAGCTGTGCTGCTATTCGGAGATATTGACGTCATGTATGTATTTCTTTTAAAAGTTTTTTTTTTCTTCATGTGTTTGATGTTTCTAGGCTGAGAGACGTAGTTTATCCTTGGCCTAGAGGCACCTCAGGAATTCAGCTTGTTTGTATGCTCCCACCTTTAGCGCTGCTGTTTTCAAAGAAAACCTGAATTCTCATTTTCTTCTTGTTTTCACAAAGCATCTCTGAATAAAGCTGCTGATGTAGGATCAGTTTATTCACATCCTATACTGCAAAGATCTCTGTCACAGCATGCAGGGCAAAGAAACTGATATGGCAGCCACAGTCCTGCTCTGAGGGTCTTCGTGGGTGTGACCCCTGATCTGGTCTCTTTTTATTTTTGCTGTATTCTCCTCTCTTTGTGTCCAGGTTCACCTGAGCAGAACGGCGAGGTCACTAGGGACACGTTCACTTTCAGACTGTTATAAAGCGTGAGAAATACACATTGACAGATTCAGTCACAAGGAATCTCAGTGAATATCTGCAGTTATTGCCAACAATAATAAAAGCATTATATATGCTTATTAAAGAAAGTGAAGTAACATATATGAAATTCTGAATATTGAATCAATAGACCTGCACCTACAGGAGCTTTTATGAATCCCATTCTAAACCCATAGAGGATCATATGGAGTTGGTCCCCCTTTGCAGCTATAACAGCTTTTGGAGAATGTGTGTGAGAACCTTTGGCCATTCATCCAGAAGAGCGTTAATGAGGTTAGACACTGATGTTGGACGAGAGGGTCTGGCTCACAATCTCCATTCTAGTACATCCAAAAGGTGTTTGATGGGGTTGAGGTCAGGGCTCTGTGAGGGTCATTCAAGTTCTTCCACACCAAACTCACCCAGCCATGCCTTTATGGCCCTTGCTTTGTGCACTGGCTCAGAAAAAGGTTCTTCCCCAAACTGATTCCACAAAGTTGGAATCATACAATTGCCCAAAATGTCTTTGCTATGCTGAAGCATTAAGATTTCCCTTCACTGGATCTAAGGGGTCTATGCAAACCCCTGAATAACAACCCCATATCATTATCCCTCCTCCACCAAACTTTACAGTTGGCACAATGGAGTTAGTGAGTGATTCAACAGAGAATAGACACTGTGCACTTCAGCACTCGATGGCCCCAATCTGTGAGTTTGCGTGGTCTACCGCTTTGTGGCTGAGCTGGTGTTGCTCCTAGATATTTCCATTTCACAATAATGGCGCAGTTGACAGGGGCAGGTTTAGCTCATCAGTATGACCCATTATGCCAGTATTTGTCTATTGAGACTGCAAGTTAGGTGTAACTGTCCACTTTTGTCCATATAGTGTAAATGTAAGCCAAAATCTAATCTCTACACTATCATGAAACACTGTCATCAGGCAGCAGATTTGTCACTGTTTCATGTAACTCTCTTTGAGAAGGCCTTATATTCTTTGGATGTCTAGTTTGTCTTACAGAGGTTGTGTGTCTATTTCTCTTTATCTCAGTCCCATATATATATTATGATACAATCATATTCAAGGTTCCTAACAATATCTTTTCCATATTTAATTTGTATCATGCAGAAATGTTTAAAAATCAGTGGAATTCCCATTTAATGCTATCAGTATGGCACCGTGTTGAAATGGCTTATTATAAATAACTTTATTTTAAATAACTTCTATAATAAAGAGGTTAGAGTGGGAATAGTAATATCCTTTTATTTGTGACAGTTTTTTTTTGCATGTATACTTGTTTATGTGTGTGTTTATTTGCTCCCTCTTCCTCATGCATTCGCCCCCTGTCTTCAGGCTCTTAATCATAAACAAATGAACTCTAATTGGCCAGGGACTGTCTTTCAATTAGATGAATGTCCTTTTGAACTAACAGGGCTGCAGGACGCAAACACAATTATTGTCTAACTGGCCTCTATTTAGATATTATTGGGTTTCCTCCATTTGAGCGATGACAGCAGACCACCGATTATAATAATTCTCCCTAATTGTTGCCTGTTTACTCAGTACAGCATTTTAGCATGGCAGGATGATGCCAATGGCTTTCACTTCTGTACCGCTCTAAAAGGTTAAAAGGTTTTTGCCCTTTCTGTTCTTTATTAGAAATTCTATCAGGCAGTTAGGGTGTGATGATTTGATAATAATAATAGTTAATGACTTCATTATGTTTTGATGAGAAATGCAAAGATGGATGTGCTGTTTAAAGTCAAGAGGATTATTTGTTTGCTGTACTTGCTGTTATTCTTCAGTGTGCTTACAATTTCCGCTCTTCCGTTCCAAGCTTGTGCAGAGAGTGTGTTTTATACTTGTGTCCGCAGCCCTTATACTATGAATTTTAAAACGTCTGTCTCCTCCTGCCCCACGGGATGGACAAATGGCTGTTCTAATTGTTTTCTAACTACTTTTCTTACTTTATAACTTTCTCTCCCTCTCTCTCTCTTTCTCTCTCTCTCCAGACACTCTGTCAGTTCCTCGCTGGTCCCCTCAGATCCCTCGCAGAGACTTGGGCAACTCCATTAAACACAGGTAACATCCTCTAAACGTACGTTAATTGTATGCTAATCACAAAATTGCTGCAATTAATGCAGTCCATTTAGTAGTTTTGCATTCCTAGTTACAGCCTCATTAAACTGATGACCCTAATGAACCTCTAGCCTCATCTTCAAGCAGCCCATAGACCATCTGATGCATTACTCTACTGTTTCTGTGCTTCCTCATTGAGACCTGAGTTTATTTGATGACTTGTTGTTAGCATTCACGTGTATTGTTAGTCTCTAGGTGACAAAAATGTAAAAAAATAATGCAAAATAATTAGAATTTTGTAAAAATGTAATATTCTGGTAGCTTCTGAGAACAATGCACCAGAATAACAATAGTGCAGGAAAAGAAAAGCTGTCTAATGATTTTTTTAATAGAAAATAATTGTTAAGAAAAAAAAACCACGAGACTGATCCTTAGTGAGTTGAAAGTCTGTTAGCTTATTACTATGCACTTTTTTTCATCTGTCAATATGATACCAGTAGTTGTTATTTACAGGCCCCCTACTGTACTATAACTGTCATCATTGTGATAAATTACTTCACAGTATGCATTTCTGAGCATTTTGTAGAGGTCGTAAGTACTTACACTGAACAGCTGCTTCATTACAAAGAGAACATTCTCTAGATTTAGTGCAGAATGAAACCTCGTATCTCCACCAGAGGTGGGTAGAGTAGCCTAAATCAATACTCAAGTAAAGGAATGATACTAAAATAATGAAACAGAACAACTTGAGTAAAAGTACAAAAGTATGAGGTCAAAATACTACTGAAGTATTGTGTAACGTGTAATGAATCTAGCATCTGTCAGTAGAGGAACTGAAGTTCGGATTATCCTAATGTAAAATAAAATGCTAAAGCTCCAAATTCAGAGATGTTCCCAATCATAAAGCAGTGCGGATGTTGTCAACAAAAATGAACGAAAGAAAGCACAAAAAATGAATTAGTAACTAAATATGAAAAGCAAAAATGTAACTGAGTAAAGAGTAGATTCCTTTACTCATTAATACACCTGAGTAAAAGTAAGTGGCCCAGCAGACATCAGGTAGAAGGCACCCTGGACAGGTCACCATAGAGCTGACACACAAACATATACAATCATACCTAGAGGCAATTTAGCATGATGAAACCTACACGGACATGGAGAGAACATACAAACTCCACGCAGAAAGGACCCTGGTTGCCCAGCTGGGGAATCGAACCCAGGTCCTTCTTACTGTGAGGTGACAGCGCTACCCGCTACCCAGTAGCAGCTGGGATAGGCTCCTGCACCGCCAGTGCCCCAAAAGAATAAGTGGCTTAGATAATGTGTGCGTGTGTGAGAAGTAAAAAAGCTTGAGACCGAGCAAATCCATCAATATTTTACTTATTTACATGTATTTGAGTAAATGCAACTTGTTGCCACTGACCTCTGATCTCCAAAAAAGTAACTTCACAGGAGAAGGAAGAACATTTTCAAGATTGTTCGGTCATTTTGGACCATTTTTCTTGGTCCATTCATCATGGAATGTTGACAAAATTGTAAAGAGCAGTCAATTTGGTTTCAAATTATGTTAATAAAAAGAAAAACGTGGACAAAAATGTTAAGATTTTGATTCAACAGCAGTGAAACACTGAATATAAACGAATTCCTCTGCTTTGATGTATTAATTAATTAAGTATTAATTATATATATATATAGTGTAATCACTCATCCTCTCGCTCTAGAATTGGTCTAACTGTCTTGGACATGCAGTTCTTCAGTTGTGTAAAAGTGCTGATAGACTAGGCCTGTCACAGTTATCACAATCATCTGATCACAATTTTTTCCCACAGAATTCTGTGATGCACACACAGAATAGAATTTGACGTTTTCAATTTTAAGGTGACAGAAAAACATGGCAATAAAATAAAGCTGAAAAGGCATTTATTAAGACATGACATGCATCTATTGAACAACTTTTGACTGGTGCTATAACATGTTTATAGGGCAGAAGTGAATGTCACCACTTTAGGCTTGCACTTCAATATCTGCATACAGCGAATTGAAAATGACAATTAAATTGTTAATCATCATTATTTCTGTTGCGGTTCAATGTCAGCTCAAACTGAATGATCGTGACGGGCCTAAATTATACATGCATCACTAATCGTCACAATTAATTACTTTAACTTTCGTGCCCACTACTGAGTCCCTCTTGCCAAAAGCTTCTGCTGGGCAAGTAACATCCACCAACACAGTTTTCAATTTAAAATATTAAACTGTAAGTCCTAATGTATCTGTTATAGACCTTCAAGGAACTATTGTGAGGTTCATTTTTACAGAGGTTGTTGCCAGTTCTGTTTCAACTTCTACTGAATGTAAATTCACTGTGGCAGTGCCTATAAACTGAAATGTACAGGCTGTGTTAATGGCAAAATAATAGCAATTATCATTTATGTAAAACTGTGCAGTTTAACTGTGTGTGTGTGTGTGTGTGTGTGTGTGTGTGTGTGTGTGTGTGTGTGTGTATGTGTCTGCATACGCACCTGTATGAGTGTGTGGTGCAGTAGTTAAAAATGTCAGACCAATTAAAGCAAGTGGTTGTCTGACGGCCTTGACCGTCTGCTCTGCGCATGGACTGAATTCACGATTCTCCCAAATGCCACACATCTCACAGTAAAACAGTGGACATTTGGTACGGCACAGAGAAACCTGGTGTTTCTCTGCTGAATAAAGAATGAGGAGGAATAAGTAATGTTTGGCGGACGTTAACCCTTAGAAGCTGGGAATTATTACTGACGTTTAGCCCTGCTATGCAAATGTCATGATATAAGTACATAATTAACTAGAGTTTACATTTCCTGAAGGAAATGCAGTTCTTGCAAGGCAAGAAAGAATGAAAGGAAGAAAGACGAAAAGAAAAGAAAGAAAGAAAGAAAGAAAGAAAGAAAGAAAGAAAGAAAGAAAGAAAGAAAGAAAGAAAGAAAGAAAGAAAGAAAGGAAGGACAAGATAAAAAATAAAAGAAAAACAGGAGAAAATGGAAAAAAAAAAAAAAACAAGAACAAAGCTTTTTTCCACAGAATAAGACTGTGGAGACATTAATAGTGTCATCAAATTCAGATCTTTCCTACTTATAAACACAGATTGAAAGTGTAGAATCTTCACCTCTGCTTGTCCACAATTGTCCACAGTTGCCTGGTGGACAGGCTTTAAGAATGTCGGCAAAAATCCTGTTTAACCTAATGAGAAATTTTAGCCAGAGTACGGAAAAGTATAACGTATTGTTAAGTTTAAACACCGCAACAGAATAAACGGGAACAGCCAGAATC
Source organism: Pygocentrus nattereri (assembly GCF_015220715.1). Taxonomy (NCBI): domain Eukaryota; kingdom Metazoa; phylum Chordata; class Actinopteri; order Characiformes; family Serrasalmidae; genus Pygocentrus; species Pygocentrus nattereri. Next base: position 8,581,840 of record NC_051230.1, on the reverse strand, counting down.
AAAGAAGAAAATGGGTCAAACACAGTTAAGCAGTAGAGGAGAAACGCTCAGTACGCACATCTACCTAACCTAAAGCCCAGGCTTATGTACGAAACTAAATGATAAAGGAAAAATGGAACAGGTGTGAGTGCACATAAACGTCTGGAGATGAGGAGCGCTGATGGGTGGATTTGTGAAAGTCACTTCAGGTGCTAAGTATGACATCCAAGCCCAACTTTACACAGTGAAACTTTCATGCAACTAGTTGTGTGTTGTAAGTTGCCTGCAACGCAGTTTCCGTACAATTTAACAGTTACGTGAAGTAATCCAAAAACAATTAAAGTTGCCCGCAACTCATTCAGTCACTCCACCAGTTAGCCAAATTAGCAGCTTGTTTTTTGATATACTGCATCGTTTTTGCAATGAAGCCATATCTGTCTCTTATCCATCTATCTAGAGGTCTTTACTATATACTTGAATTTTTCAGCTGTTGTGTGTATGTGAAGCCTTCAGTAATTCATATCTAAGTGGCCATTATGGTTACAGCCTACTTGATGTCTTACTCATCCTGTTCTCCAAGCACTGCAAGTTAATCTCAAGCGCATTTAAGTCTCCTTTTCTGTAGTAATTTTCACTGAGCCTTGTGTAAACTTAGGGGGCATCATAAAAGAAGAAAATGAATCCAGCTTCATAAATCACAATAACAGCAGGTGGTCAGTGGAGAATAAATGGTGGATCAAGCAGCCGTTTAAACAGCTGTTAGCCTTATCTGGCTAGTTAACACAGCTGGTTACAGAAATGTTAGCTTTGAGAAACTCCTGTTTGTTGTCATGGCAACTGACAAAATGTAAAATTACCAGCCTGGAGACGATGGGGAGGGCGCTCATTTTTAACAGCTCAATAAACCAACTTCTGTTTTGTTTTCTTGTCCATTGGCCCAGTGGAATTGTTCGAAAGTATTTTGTTTGATCAAATCATACATTATTGCCATTTTAAATGGCCGTTTCAGAAAAAAATGGTTCTTGAATCTACTATTGTGGCTGAGTGTCAAGTGAGTTGCAAGATGCCTTAGTTTCATGTAGGTTTCAAGCAGCTGAATTTGCATAAAAGCTTCATCGTGTGAAGCCAGTCTGAGGGTTAAAGGAGGACATGTAAGACATGAAAGTATCCTGACATGACTTTACGCTTCTGAAGTGCAGTAAATCGTTCATTCTGACAGTGTTGGAATGCCGTCACTCAGCCTAAACATTCCCTTTACTGAATGTTTAGTTAGCAGCAAACAAAACGTCGGTGGGTTTTTCAGACAGAGCTCACGAAAAACAGTATAACCTTCCAAGGCTGCTTTCACAGATGTATTTGGGAGTGATCTGTTTATGTGGACACTTGAGGACACTCGGTAGAGACCCCATCACTGAACAGGAATGTCTCGAACAAACATTTGGTGATTTTGGCTTTGGGATCAAGGCGGTTATTTGATAAAAGACGGTTCGGATTCAGAACACTGAGTTCTTTTGATCTTACTTTCTGGTCTGCTTGACTGAGATCCAATTTGAAGGCCGTCTCTGACCACCCGTCTTTGCTGACCTCTGCGACTGAGCATTCTTTAAAAACTAAGGCTTCAGGAAAAAAGGGTGCTTCAACTGTTTAAACAGATCTAAGTGTCGAGACGTGGGCGGGATGGATCTGCCTTCGCTTTTACCACACAATGCAATGCAGTCTAAATGAAGACATTTCGATTCTGTCAGAGCCTATTAGTCATATTCCATTAGCTGTCAGTGTCAGCTCATGCCAAAGAACTCAGCTGCTAGATCTCAATGGCCTTTTTTATTGCTGTGCACACAGTAGATATGGCTGCTGGTAATATATATGAAGAGAGAGCAAGCTGGACAGACTGACAGACAGAGACCCAGAGCGCTATAAGTCTCATTTCTCTTTTGAATGATCGTCTCTCTGCTCTGATGTTGCCATATGGCTTTTGCCCCATTGAATATTTGTCAGACGCAGAGGCACAGCTGGGCATTTAGGAGAGATTGAAAGACGCTGAGTCACAATTAAATTACTCCATACTGAACATTAGAGGAAGAAGTGCCTATCTTTGCGTATAGCCTGTCTCTCAATGAAAAGGTTATTGGGTAAATACGACTGCTGCTTTGACACGTTCAGCTCTTTCATCGCAGGAGGCAGAGAATTGCAGTCAAAAGGTCAAAACAAATCTTTGCGACTGAAGTGCAGACTGTTTATTGGTCCACCTTTAGAAACAGATTCAGTATGATGGTCTGCTAAAGAATAGCATTGTAATAAACCTCACCTTTTGTTTGTTGAAGAATCTCTGGAACAGCGCTGCTATAAACTGATTTGTATCTTTGCAGATTTTCCACCAAGTATTGGATGTCGCAGACTTGTATAGTCTGTGGGAAAGGAATGTTATTTGGCCTGAAGTGCAAAACTTGCAAGTAAGTGCACCAACTCTGGATTACTGGTTGTTTTTATAGAATAGTTTCATTGAGGGTAGATCACAGTGGGACCTTTAAAAAATGCATACGTTTATTTCTGTTATTGCTTTGATGTGTCCTGTTAAGGCCTATTCACACCGAGTATTTATGGATGAAGAGAAAGGATGCTGAGTTTTTAAAATGAACACAAGCATATTAATGCCATCTTTTACACTGAGTCCTCTGTAAAAATGTTAACTGGGTCCAGCTCGATTTTCTGCATTGTGTGGATGCAGTAAAAATGCAGCTGCACTAACTAAAGCTTATAGAAAAAGCAACAAGCTGGCAATAAAAATGCAGAAGTTAAAGGAAATAAACTGTCCTATGCCTTAGTTTGAGCACAGCTGATCAAATTACTGTCAAAAAAAGATTTTGTTGATGGGAAACATCATCTGCAGGGAACATTTGTTCAGTCTGTTGAAGTGTTGAACGTCTACTCAAATTGAAACATTTTTTCACCTATTTCAGAATGACCAGAAACAGTGTCATATTTTGTATACTGACCAATTTTAGCAACACTATATTAATACTAGGTAGGGCCTCACTTACTCTCAAAACAGCCTCAATTCTTTGTGGCATGGATTGCTCAAGAAGATGGTTCACTTTGGTCATGATTGCAACATGCAGTTGCGATTTTTCAGGTGCACTCATGCTGCATATTTCACATTCTGCAGCTTTAGATTTATGTTCTTGGCTGACAGACGTGAAACCTGTCGTGCTCTGCTGTTGGAGCCCATCCCCCTCAAAGATTGATGTGTTGTGCATTTTCAGATGTTTTTCTCTTCATCACTATTGTATAGAGTGCTTATCTGAGTTAAAGTAGCCTTTCTGTCAGCTTGAACCAGTCTTGACGTGCTCCGTTGACCTCTCTCATCAACAAGGTGTTTTCATCCTCATAGGATGTCTTTACTTTATTGCGACTGCTGTGCATGAAAATCCCAGGAGGTCAGCGGTGATAGAATTACTCCAACCAGCCCGTCTGGCACCAACAATCACGCTACAGTCTAAATCACTGAAATTACACTTTTCCCCCATTCTGGTGGTTAATGTGAACCTTACGAGAACCTGCTGGCCTGTATCTGTGTGATTTTATACACTGCACTGCTGCCACATGATTGGCTTATTACATAATTACATGTTTAAGTAGGTGAAGAGGTGTTCCTAATAAAGTGCTCAATGTATTGAAATGATGCATGCAGCTAACTTTTTATCCAGTCATCATATGTTTGGAGCTAGTCTTATGGACGTTACCATAGTGAATAGCTGAATAAATGTTTTTATTTGCTTTTAACACCAAAGGTCTGCTGACAATCCCAGCGCTCTCTGAATCCCCTTTGTCTTTGTAATTGCGCCTGGAGTTTCAAATGATCCTGACTATCATTATCATTTAAAAAAGACTATTTGAATAAATTAAATGTCTAATAATTTCATGCTTTAGGCATTCTCTTGCCTCTACGCTCTCAGGAGAATCACTTAGAATTTTTTTAATATTAGGTTCTTGAGGCAAATGAAAGTCTTTACTCTTGGTTTTATCTGTTAGGTTGAAGTGCCACAATAAATGTACCAAAGAAGCACCTCCTTGCCATTTGCTGATATACCATCGTGGAAGGAGGGACTCTTTCAAAGGTATTTAACAGTTTTTTCTATCTGGAATATTGGAGATCTTTTTTGTCATTTTTGTCATTAAATATGAAATGTGATGCTGTAGGATTTGTAACATCTCCCTTATTACACTATAAGTATTTTGCCTGAGGAGAGTTACTACACTCTTAAAGATGTTCTTCAAGGGTTCTTTAGTAAAGAAAATGGTTCTATATAGAATCATGAACACTCAAAGGACCCTTTGCGTGATTAAAGTGCTCTTTGCATTGCAAAAAAGGTTCTTCAGATTGATGGTGAATGTGTGGTAGATGATTCTATATTGAACCTTTTTGTTTCTACAAGGTTCTACATAGCACCGAAAAGGGTTTTACTTTTGTTACAAGCCAAAGAACCCCTTTTTGGTACTATGTAGAACCCCTTTTTCCTAAGACTGTATGGTGATGATAAACAGTGTATATCTTGCTGTTGTTGGAAGAAAACCTCGTATCTTCAAAATAGTAACTTTACAAGAGAAGGAAAAAACCTACTTTAGTTTTAATGTAAGTCAATGGAGCCAGACTTTTTTCCAAGTCATTTTGGGCTATTTTGTTTGGTCCATTCTTCATGAAATTTACACACAGTGTAAAAAGCAATGGGTATTTTCAAAATATGACAAAAACTGAAAAACGATATACAAGGTTTTCTTCCGACAGCAGTGATATGTAGCCTGCATCCCATCATGCATGAGATTTCATGATGGTGTAGTACTTCATGTGTGTTCACTCGCTTTACTATCTGTTTTCTCTTTCATCTCAATTTTGCTCCTAATCCCTCTTTCTGTCCTGACTTTATCTTTTTTTTTCCTTTTCCACCTCTCCTGAAGATCAAGGGACATCTCAAGGTAATGCAATCGATTAATGTGTGTTTGTGGGAGTGCTAATGACATTTCGAGAGCAGGCGTCACAGTGGATTTCCTCTTGAAAGATGTGCCTCGGCAGCTTGTATGGTAGTCTAGCAGCAGTCCTACGCTCTCTTATAGCTTTCTGACACCTGCTCAAAATCTGATTGACGCCCTAACTTTCATAGCGTATGAAGTCGTGGAAATGGACCTGCTCTGTGGCACGTCTTTATAATCAGTTATGACATTTTTTCATCAGCTCGCAAAACTCAGACAGGCTCATATAAACATATTATAATGTCTTTGTGTAGCACCCTTCAATTACAATGTGTCAAGTTTTTGTGAGGTTTTTATGTGAATTGTTACCATGACCACTGTTTTTCCGTTGCTGGGACAACGGCCTGCTGTTACCCTGGATACAATTCCCCCCCTCTCCCTCTCCCATTCTCAGCTCGTCAGCTTGTCAGGACCGAGTCAGTACCGTGTGACATAAACAACCCCCTCAGGTACACGGACCTGCACATCAGCCAGACTCTGCCCAAAACCAACAAAATCAACAAGGTGGGTTCCTCTCCCTCCTCTCTGCTGCGCACTTCAGCCAATCAGCTCCAGAAATGCCACACAATGCAGCCTTATTCAGCCTTGCACTCAGACGCTGGAAAGCCTAGTTAGCCGAGGTTATGGTGTATGGAAAATAATTGCCTTGGTTTGTTTGAGGTGCCCTGGCCTAAATGACTTGTGTTCGCTCTGCTTATTAGTAGCCTCAGGATTCCAGCTGAATTTTAATCCTCTGCTCCATCGTTCGCTGCCCGCATACAAACCGAGACGCCTCTCATAGCACTGCTCCAACTTCAGAAATAAAAAATACATTCATCACGGAGTGTGGAGGGTCTGTCTCATCAGAGCATCTAAGCATGTGTTAATCAGAATAGCAGGAACGCTTTTGCACTCTGGAACATCTTGCAAAATAAAGCAGACAGACTGAACGGTAGAGATGTGAGTGGGAGGATGCAGGACAGATAGCCAGCTGAACTAATTACTTCAAGATGCTGATTAACTAATTAAGTGCAGTTAAAGAAACTAAAATAAGTGAACCAGATTCTATTTGGATTATCTCTCAGATATAAAGTCACTATGTAATAGATTGATTATGCAACATGGATGCAAGAAGTAGGGAGTTGCAGCATACCCAGATTTCAGGATTGTATTGGAACTGCTAGATGATAAAAAATAGGGGAAAAAATGAAGTGTAAAATAAATAATGTAGTAAAAACCTGTGTGCTTTCTGTTGTGTTGATGTCATTAAAACACTGGCAATATTAGTTTTTTCTGGGGGACAGTCGTAGGCTGGAGGTTAGAACCAGCCCTTTGACTGGAAAGTCGATGGTTCGATCCCCAGAGCTGACAGTACATGACTGAAGTGCCCTTGAGCAAGACGCCTAGTCCCGACTGCTCTCCAGGCACTGCGGATAGGGCTGCCCACCGCTCCGGGCAAGTGTGCTCACTCCCCCCCTAGTGTGTGTGTCCTCACTAGTGTGTATGTGGTGTTTCACTGCACGGATGGGTTAAATGCGGAGGTGGAATTTCCCCGTTGTGGGACTAATAAGGGTCTCTTAATCTTAAATATTAAAAATCATCCAAAGTTATCATTTCTCGTGCTTTGGACACAAGTTTTTAACCACGTGCTTGATGTGCACCACATATCAGCAATCTTATTGGTCACTCAGCTCATTTGCATTAAGTTTGACCAGAACTCAACATGTGATAGCACATTGACATGTTCTGTTTGAAGTACATTACCCCCAAAATTCAGTATAAGAATATATCAATATATAGTACATTTCAACTGCTTACAATTTTAGGACCCTTAACACAAAACACCTTCCAGCCCCCTTGTTGTACAGTGCATTAAAGGCCCCTATTTGATGGTCCACTTGATGTCTGTGTGGACCTTGATGCCCCAAGGTCCACTTGATGTCTGTGTGGTTTTTTATACTAGTAATTAATAATTTAATCAGTTACTTTTTCCAGCCCCTCTCTACTGCCTAAAATTAAATAGACTGTTTTGTTACTGCACCGTTAAGACTGATATATGTAAATAAGCTCCGTTCTGATTGGCTATAATTTGCCTTTTTAAAAAAGCATTCCAGGCTGAAACACTCCTTATAGATTTAGTGAGTGGGTGGGGCTAAATTGGTGGAAGCTGTATAAGCAGGTATGTGTAAATGCATTGGTTTAACATTAGGCTGTTTCTGCAGCGTAGTTTCAGTTTATATACAGTATGGACTGAGGAGTGAAAGGACCTTTACCCATGTTTATATACTACAGCAAAGTCTTTAATAAAAAAAAAAAAATCATGAAAAATTAAGTTTTCCATGATGTGATGGAAGGTATGCTTCATTGATATTCCTAGTGGAAAAATGACTTTTTAATACAGAAAAATAAAATAAAAAGCCTGGAGTCAGTTTGCGTGGAATATGGTATGATTATTTTCCCTATTTAAAGATACAGAAGATGTTCACTTAATGATCCACCCCAGTGACAGCGTTTGTACTCAAAAGGTACAGTTTTATGAGTGTACTGTACTCATGGTAATGTGGTTGGATAATACAAAAGTTGTTTATTGGTTCACTGAATACTTCTTAGTTTTTTTATAATCTGGTGAGCAAGAATGTTTCAGTCCTGCTGGCCGGGACATGAAAGACATTATAATTTCACATGAATGTTGGTTTATATTAAAGTGGGATTTGCACAAGAGACAACTGACGCGCGCGTGTGTGTGTGTGTGTGTGTGTGTGTGTGTGTGTGTGTGTGTGTAAACTGAGGACCCCTCCGGCGTCCAGCTCATCACTGACCTTCTGGAGCTTTAGAAGGCAGAGCCTCTAATGATGAGGCAGTATTTCATAATGCCATCTCACATTTCATTTCTGTCATATGAAAACTTCATTACTTAGTTATTATTCTTCCACCATATGAAAATGTCAGCTGTTCTTTACATTTTGTGAACATTTCATGTTGAAAGCCCGAGTTTCTTATTACTTTAACTTTGGGGTTGCCAGACAATTCAAATAAGTCATTTTGACTAATCATATAACTTTGCTCAGATAATTGTGGTTTATTAAATTATTTGGGAGAGTTAATTGTGATTCATTGTGATAAATGATTCACTCCCATATTTATTTTCAGCTAATAAACTGCATTTTGTTTAAGCTACATGGAGAAAATAAGCTCTGTCAAAATGTTATCACTTTCACTGATTTAATAACATTATTTTCATCACATGAATGCAGGGTTCTCATTAACCTGAACATGAATAGCATGATTTCCATAGAATCAATGCCGTTTCCAATTTTCATTACTGGCGTCCTATTAGAGCAGCAGTTGCTGCATGTTCCAACCGAAGGGTGTACATTGTATGAGTGCACCGATGAGCCAAAATATTATGAGATATAATGATGATTATTTGGTAATAAGATGCATGTCAAGGTCTGGAATATATCAGGTGGTAAGCTGGAACACTCAGTTCTCATGGAGAAATGGGCAGACATGAAGTCCTGTGTAAATCTGACAAGGGCCAAACTGTCCATGTCTACACGTCTGGGTCGGAGCATCTCAGAAACAGCAAGGCTTGTGGGTGCTTCCAGTTATCAGTGGTCCAAGGAGGGACAAACCATGAACCAATGACAGGGTGTTGGCTCATCGATACCTGGGGGCAATAGAGCCTATCTCATCTGGTCTTAATCAACAGAAGGGCGACTGTGACACAAGCCAAAAGTCATTTTTAATGACAGTTATGGGAGGAATGTGTCAACACAGTGCATATCACCCTGTAGGATATGAGACTACATAGCCACAGTCTTGCAAAAGGGCCAATGCTAACCCCTGTCCGGCATCAGAAGCTCCAAGAGTAGGCATGCAAGCACTGGAACAATAGAAGAAGGCTGTCTCATCCGATGAGTTCCATTTTCTTTCACATCATGTGGATGGCCAGGCAAGTGTGTGCCATTAACTTGAGAAGTGATGGCACCAGGATGGAATGTTGGAAGAAGACAAGCTGGTTGAGGGAATGTGATGCTCAATGTTCTGTTGGGAAACCTTAGGTCTGGGGGCAATTTCACTTCGTTGCAAACCAGGTACATCCTTTAATTGCAACGACAGTGCTAAAAAGTATGCCCTGCTACACTGCATACATTGTTTGGGAATGCTTTGAGGAACATAAAGAAGATTTGGCAGTGTTGACCAGCCAGATTCCCCAGATCTCAATCCAGCCAGGCATCTCTGGGATGTGCTGGAACAAAAGCCAAATCTGTAGCAACTCTACCTTAGAACTTACAGTATTTAAAGGATCTTGGTGCCAGATACCACAGGTGTCCATGCTATCGTGGGTCGGAGCTGTTTTGGCAGGGCCAGATTAGGCAGATGATCATAATGTTCTGGCTCATCAATGTGTTTCATATATACAGTCTGCGGTTCCAGCTCCATATTTATTGTAGCCTTCAGCTCTCGTTCATACCAGTTGTGGATTCTTGCTACGGTGGAGGCTCTCGAGGGGTACTGGTTTCCACATTGCTGTTGCTTTTGTTAGTTTGCTGCTTGTTGATTTATCTATACATCTTCTGCAAGCACTGTCCAGTCTAGTCTGCAGAAGGTGTGGATAATATCACTTTAAATGATATTCAAAAGCTGTACTCTTTCGATCATGAATGGGTCCTTCACAATGTGCTGTAGATGGTTTTATCTAGAACTTTTTTGAAAAGGATTCTATATAGCACCAAAAAGGGTTATACTATTTTTAAGTTGACAAGCTGTAACAACAGAAGAACACTTTTTAGTTCTGTGTATAGCATAGTGTGTGTGTGTAAATATATATATATATATATATATATATATATATATATATATATATATATATATATATGGTTCTATACAGCACCTTTTTTAGAAGGATTCACTACAATGTCAAGCTTCTTACTGAACTTTTTTTTTCTTTCAAAAAGGTTCTACATGAAACCATCTACAGCACTTCTCCCTTAATCTGAAGAACTCTTTCATGTTTCAGAGGATCCTTTTACCATGCAAAGGGTTCTTTGATTGTTCATGGTTTTATATAGAACGATTTTCTTTGCTAAAGAACCCTTGAATAACTATTTTTTTAAGGGTGTGGGCTTCAGCCTGTACTACTACAGATTTAAGTTTAGAGGTTTAAACTACACTCTTTAAAAAGATGGTTCTTCAAGGGTTCTTTAGTAAAGACAATAGTTCTATATAAGACCATGAACACACAAAGGACCTTTTTCGTGCTTATATGGTTCCATGTGTGGTGAAATGGTTCTTCAGATTGATGGAGAATGTGTTGTACGTGTTTTTTTTTATGATAAGGGTTCTATATAGCACCAAACAAAATTCTTCTATTGTAACAATGTCAAGCTTTTTTTTGGTTCTATATAGAACCATTTTCCAAATGTTGACACCACAAATTCACTCGTATGAAGTTTCCATTTTGGAGATACAAGATTTGCTTACATGAGCAATGATGTGCAAGCTTGTCACTTCTCTAGTTCTCTGTATTACCAAACATGTTTCATTTTCTGTAGCAAAGCAGTAGAAGAGACAGTGATTGGCCAATATATTCGTCATGCCACTCAGATCTCGTGCATGAATGATTTGAATGTGCTCTGCGCTTTTGTAAAGGTGGCTCCATGTGTTGGGTAGCTGGCTTGGCTGGCGTTCAGGCCTTTGGGCCTGTGGCTCTGGCTTCAGCACTAATCCACTCCTGCTGGTTTCTGGATGATCGCTCTCTCTTGAGTGGGGGAATGAGGGTGTGTGGTGCCAGAACATTAATGAACAAAGATGTCAGTCCCACTTTTGAGACCTGAATATCTGATGCTTAAAGGAAACGCCAGCATTTTTTAACCTACTGTCTGTCTGTCACATCTGTAGCATATGGTTGATTATCATGGACAATATTAGACTTGTTTAGCGCTACTTGAAAAAACAAAACCCGACGAACAGTTGGTGAAATCTGTCAGTAAGCGTTTATATGAAATATATATTTTTGTGGAATACTTTCATGAATTCTTTAGTCAAAGGAATTTGTAAAACAAGCTGTAAATCTGTATGATTTGCAATATTGTGTTGATGTACTAGTATAGTAGAGTGGTCAGAGTTTTTAGACCTGATTGCGCGTGGTTGCCAGAAAATCAGTCAAGGGGCCCATAAAATGGAAAACGGAATCTTCCTTATGCTTGTGAAATGGTTTCATGTAATGCCTAAGCACTGTTACAATTTTAGAATGTACCTTCCATTTCTCAGTCCTTACGGTTCATATATGGGAACTAAGCTGCAAAATCAGCCTGTCTTTAATTTAACATTCAGTTTTTGTGGTGTCACAGAAACCAGCTCATTTACATACATCCACCTGTTCAGCCTACAGCAGTTTAGCTCCATCCGCCCACTGAAGTTATTCTGTTTCAGCTCTGATTGCTTTTTGAATGAGTCACAATACTGGGCAGCCAATCAGAACAGAGGTCATTTGCACGCATCAATCTTAAAGGCACCAGCTTGTTTAATTCTAATGGATAAAGAGAGGTATAAATGATCAAATATAAATGGATGGATGGATGCTTTTGGTAAATAAATCCACACAGGCCTTGTAAGTGGAGCTTAGGGGAAAAATAAAATACAAAAATATGGGAAATGGCCCTTTAAATGAAAAGTAACTGGAATTGTACTGTATTGCTTTAGTTGAATAAAACTTATAAAATATAAAAATATACACAGACCTGTTTTTTAATCAGGGATAAGATATTCTTTCATGTCTGTATGGTCTTATGACTTGTTAAAGATCTGGTAATAGTTTTGTTTTTGGTTTATATAGTCATGTATACGCCAGACGTATATGCCAACAGGTTTTCAGATCTCTTCTAAATAAAAGGAAATGCATTGAAACTATCCACAGTAATTAATGGGATGATAGCAGACAGAGATCAAATGATGTAATATTTCTTTAATATGCTGGCCCTGACTTGATCTGTCTCTCTCTCTGTGTCTTAGGACCACATCCCTGTGCCATATCAGCCTGACTCCAGCAGCAACCCCTCCTCCACCACCTCCTCTACCCCTTCATCCCCTGCTCCTCCCCTCCCTCCCAGTGCAACTCCTCCCTCCCCACTCCATCCCTCTCCTCAGAGCATCCGACAGCCCAAGCAGCCCAACCTAACAGGTATGTGCAGAAACCACTATGCAAATGCCTGTCCAATAAGTCCTGTAGCCTCTGTATATTTTACAGAATTGTATTGGTTCAAATAGTTTTTTGCCATTATGTGACCCAAATCAGATTTTTTCAGTGAAGTGTGAACAGAAAAATCAGATTTTTGATTTAAACTGCTTTCATATGTGGTGCTAGATTGGATACATATCTTAATGCATAGCCAGGCAACCTTAATAAGAACTTGGTGTCTTTTCACTTTACTGTATATGTGTATATCACAGTACTTCAGGGTCACATGTGGGTCATAATGATAATGCTATGAACGCTCGAAAAGGTGTGTGAGTGTGTGCAGGTAATTTCAGGGCACAGATCTGTTTATACTAAGACACATGGTTCGCTTAAAATATAGAATATTTAATATTGTGTAGGTATAAATAATTTATGTATGAATGGGCAGTACGATGTGAATATAAAGCAAATAACATTTCATATTATAATGCGAAGCTCTATTCTGGTCATTTGTTTAATTCCGTTGTTGAGATATAAACAAGGTAATTCAGAGAGTCTTGATGTTTTATTTTTTCCCCAAAATGCTGGGATTTCCCCTTTAAGGCTTGCAATAAGAAATATCATGAGCCAACCTCTCTCTGTCCCTCTTTCTCTGTCTCTCCCAGCATCTCATTACTACAAATACAAGCAGCAGTTCATCTTCCCTGGTAAGTGCATCATAATTGGATGTTACCTCTACCCATAATGCAATGTGACAGGCCAAGAACAACTCTTTTGATGCAGTTTTTCACCGTCTTTTCTCTGAGGCGCAATGCCGTGCCTCCCCCCCACTGCCCCTTCCCTTTTCTAAACCGGCATGGCCGTGCTGCCTAATGATGGGCCTTGTAAAGGCCAGTCTGCTGGCCCTTCTAAACAAACAAAGGCTCATGAGTGGACATGCTCAGTGGGACACCCTTAGTGGTAGAAAAGCCTTTTGGTGAACATGCAGAAAGCAGAAAGGACATGATGGAAGGCTTACTTGTGGTGGTAGGGCAGCATGAGCACTGATTTTTTTTTTTTATCACTTCCTAACATTCACTGACTTGGGTACGCTTGTACCTACACACACTCATATGTCAGCGTCTCTGCTCTGCTGAGAATGGTCCCTCACCCAATGGTCCCTCAAGTCTCTTTCCAATGAAGAGCGGGGTAGAAGGGGGCTGAGAAATTGTGCTGCAGTCGAGCTACAGACTGTGATTGCAAATATGTGGTGGGTGTTTCTGATAAAATGGCAAATGAGTGTACATGCAGTCATATATAGAAGTTGGTCAAATGATGCATTCTGTTGATTTTCTAAGTAAAAATAGCACATCCAAAGCATTTGTTTAACTTTTTTTGTAAACAAATTAGTGCACAATTTCTATTTACATGCTAAGCACTTTGAAAAAACATACAATATCAACACATCATATATGCATACTATATAATTGCATATCTAGATTACAGTATCTATCTTAGATATATATGTAAAAACTCATATGTCCTAAATCATTTTGGGTCAGTTCTTTTAGTCCATTCATAATGACATTTACACACAAGGTAAAGGGTAATCCATATTTTCTAAGGTTTCAAAAACTGAAGAACATGAAAAATGGAGATATGAGGACGTGAGAAGATGTTTTGAGTGTGGAGGGCTGAAATGTTAAGTGACATGCAGAGTGGCTTTATGCAAAATAATGTGCCTTCTTTCATTAGATATGTTACATATCTTACAAACTATTAGCGATAAATAGAATGGGTCATAATGTGCTATATTGTGACGAGAATTGACAGCATGAATATTTGGCCAATACTTGCTATATTTTAAATGTGTTACATAAGTAAAGAAGATTTGACTCGAACTTACATACATAAAATAAAACATTAAAATATGAACAGCATCCTATAACAAGCACACATATTGCTTTTAGCAGTTGCAGTTCAACAATCGTGAAATCTGGGGCTCCAGCCCCCCACCCAACCGCAGCACCTCTACATCCCACTTTCCCTGCCATAAACTGTGCACAGGAGTCCGTACTGACTGCATGTTTGTGAGGTGTTGGGTTTAAAAGGCCTAGTCAAGAATCTTAAGACAAAAGAGAAAATGAAATATCAGTGGCAAAGAGAGAGAGTGGTGCTAGTGAATCAAATGCATTCCCATTAAAACATCCTACAGCCGTGTTATTTTCCTTCGGCTAAGAAAATGGAATTGCACGGACCGCAAGTGTTCACTGTGGCTCCATCACAGCACATTTTGCGCTGCATCTTCTCTACTACATGCATCTGATTCTGAGAGATTAAATAACGCTATTCTGCTGAAAAACATTGCTTCATGCAATGATGGCTGCTGCCACTGTTAACAGAAATCTGTCAACACGCTTTTGAGACACAAACACAAATTTACGCCTGGCTTTGGAAGGTAAGAACAGACTGGAACTAGTTGTAAAATGCTAGTAAATCGATTGGAATGTGAAATATCTCACGTCTGATATCTCCACCCATTTTCTATGCATTCCACCCACATTTTTCATTTGCATATGACTGAGGGAGAGACACACAATTTGCAGTTTTCCATAAGCACAGCCCAGAAACTGCACAATTAGGCTTGTGTGCCTGTTTCATACACAAGACGTGGGCAGAATGAGTCCCATTTGCACATGAAAATGGCGCAAGAGGTTAAGTACATCAGGCCTAGTGCACTCGGCTCGTTTGCCATCATATCATTTGTAACAAATCCAGTGTCAACCAGACAGCAGCTAATAAAGTCAGTGTTTCATTTGTAATGATTTTATTCTGTCTGTCTGCCAATGTGTGTCTGTATGTGTATGTAGATGTGGCCCCAGAGGTTCCTAGTAGAGCTCCTCAGGTTATCCTCCATCCTGTGCTGTCAGAGCCTGGGTAAGTATGTGCATATATAAGAAAGAAGGAAGGTTGGGGGGGGTCTTGGTGACACTATACTACACTAAACTAACACTTGTGATAATTCTATTTCAAAATGTTCTTCTATAGCTAAAAAAATAATAATGGTGCATGTGCTGCATGCCACTGGCTTGAAACTGCTGGAGTGAAACTGTGGCTCTGTGGCTCTCCAGACTGATATTATTGGTCTTCGAAGTTGGTTGCACTTTCTGCTTCTCACAATCCAAATAATCTCAAATGCAATGGTTCATCAGTCCGTGAAACCTTACTCTGGTCAGATGGCCACTTTACATGTTCTGCTGCAAATTCTTCTATGAGTGGAGCTTAAATTTCTCTTCTCGTTTAAAGATGAAATAAGCTGTTTGATTAACTGTCTGATGGGGACCGTTTTGGTCTCACCCAGCTGTTGGGAGTAAGAAATCCCATTTTCTTTTTATCATTTAATCATTTTTCAAGCTCTGGTTTTGGAAACTCCTTCAGCATTCCCCTTCCTTATGCAAGTGATCGTACATCTAATCTCCTCAGAAGTATCTCCTGAAAGTATGAATGTTAATGGCCATTTTCACTGGAAATTACAATAAACAAGGGTAGTCTCTGACATTTGTACTGTAAGTCTGAAGGTTATAACTGACTAATAAGCCCGGTGTTCAAAGCAGTAAAACTGTGTATGAGAAACTAAAATATTGTTTGTGTTCAATGCATTGCATTAACAAAATGTGTAAATATTGTGTGAAAATAGGCAAAAGATTATTCGAAAACAGCCGGGGCCTATTTCTGTAATCTTCCGGCCAGTATCCAGTTTTAGAGCCGGGGTCACTGCACACACAGACATGACAGACACTTACATCACTGCTTGTGTCTATTTATGGGGGGCATGAATGTTTTGAAATAACCGAATTATTGGAGCAAAAATATTTCCGTCGCCGAAACAGAAACACGCAAGAAGATGCGAGGCGCACACTTTGGGCAAGCGCAGCGGTGCCCTTCACGTCACGCTACAGTGATGATGCCAACCGGATCCGAGAGTGTTTGGGAGAAGTCAAAGGCCCATAAAAGTCAACGTCTCCTTACATTAACGGAAGTCAAATGAATGCTACCATACAAACTGTATTTGTGTGCTACATGTGGACATGTGGAGTCAACCTCTGTCTATATTCAATTGGTTTAGCGTTATGCCCCATTTTCTTGAATAGGACAACTTTGTCACAGTCTACATGTTTATGCTGACATTGCTGCATAAAATAAATATTTAACCAAAGCAAGCTTAGGGCAGAGTGGCGGAGCATCATCTTCTTGATGAAAGTGGAGCAGCCGCGGTTTGTGATGAGATGCACGCCTCGCTACAGACACAGCAAGTGCACACTCTTTTGATTTAATTAGCGGCAAAAGCCCCCTCTTGACTGCTCTCACTGGTGAGGCCTCCTAGGTCTCTGGGCCCTCAATGCGCAAGGCTATGGGTTAATGACCAGCCCTCTGCCTGCTTAGCAGGGTGTGCAGTCATTATCTGCTAGGCCATGTCTCCACTGGCTGCTGGAGGAATGTGTTGCTCTGTTCAAACCACAGACAAGAGAGTGAGTCATTGAGAGCCAACCGTCCGAAGCTTCGAGCGTGGAGCTAATGACCAAGTGAATGGATATAGCGCATTGATCCCCTTTCACATAAGGTTATTATTTATCTATTTTACTTTATTTACTTTCTTTGAACTAGGTTTAAGGTTAAGACTACTAGCATGTACTTCATCATTCAAAAGTTTGTAGTCACTTGCCCTATACAACGGGAATTTAAATATTACAAACTAAGGGTATTTTTAGATTATTATTATATTAGATATTTCAAGAAATTGGTTGAAAAAGAAAATGTTCTCACCAAAATCTATTTTCTTGAATTTTATTCATGCATTTAGAATTGATTTATGCTAGATTACAGGGTCTCAGTTCTCAATATTATACAATAATATGCTTGGCAGACAAGCTTATTCAGAGTGTCATACAGTTTCTAATCATTACAAAGATAAGCGAATGTAGCATTTGGTGTCTTGCCCAAGGACTCTTATTGGTGCTGGATGGTGTGTTACCTGAGTGGGGATTTAAACCCTGTTCTGTGCTACCCTGCACACTGTACAAAACATTATACAGGCTCTGTTTATCATTCTGAACACATTTCTCATTTTTTATTTACAGGTTTCCATTTATTTCTAATCAGAATCATGTGAATTGCACTGGACTAACGTTTCAGAATCATTTTTTTCATTTACCTGAAAACCAAACTGGTTTTATGTTAGTGAAAACCTACAAAGACCTCAGTCTGGACATCTATAACAACATCCAGGTTTAAATGAGTGTATAATATAATTATACTGTTTATTTTTGCTGTAACAAAACCGTTCAAAAATGGTAACTTTACAGGGGAAGGAAACAAAGTTCTTAAAGTTAATGTAACAAGATGTTATTCCAGGTCATTTTGGACTCTTTCTGTTGGTCCATTCACCATGAAATGTGCAATGTTAAGGACAGCTGGTGCTTTTAAATGGTTTAAAAAACTGGAAATTAAAAAAAAGAGCTATAAGGTTTTGATCCGGCAGCAAGGATATACAGTACTGTGCACAGGCCATCTGAGAAATTCTATGAACATATATAGACAATAAGCATTTATTTATATAAAATTCATGCAGTGGCTGGAGTGCACTGAAAACACAGGTTTGACTTTTTTTTATTTTAAAAATTTTATTCAGAATATCTTCGGGCCGAGACATTCAGAACTTTCTCAAAATCAGGAAACACGTGTTAGTTTTCACTTTAATAATGTATTTTGTTTCTAATGTGCAAAAGTATTTTTACTGAAAAGACATACATGTTGTTTGAATAAATTATCAGCGGTGACATTAAGGTCCAGCCAGAAAACCACTGTCTGTAGAGTATGAAGGTAACCTGGCATCATGAGCCATGTATTGTATCTATGAACATGCTAGGCAGCCTAGGGAGTTTTAGTTAAACCTTTCTAAAATGTTTGCTGTTACAGTTCACACAATAAATTGATACCTTTGGTACAGACACAAAATAAGTGACATAGTAATGAGACTTTTCAGTGTCATTTTTCTGATAAGCTTTTTATTACACTTTGAAAACATCTTTGAAGTGTAGCATCTGTTCAGTGGTGTAATTAATTTCCCTCTCTTTCTTTATTCTAACAGTAACAAAGGTAACCCCCTGCTCCAGATCGAGGTTGAACCTACTTCAGATGTGAGTCATGATTATGCTGTAGCATAACACGTGACTACAAAAATGAGCTCATCTGTCAAATACAATTGATATACTTTCCTTTAGCCAAACTGTGTGTGCGTGTGTGTGTGTGTGTGAGTGTCATCAGCATGGTAATGGAAATTTATATGTGCGCGAGCATATAGAGAGAAAATAATAATGGGCCCAGGACTGACCCTTGCGGAACCTCACGTTTTACTTTGTTGAGCAAATTCATTATTTACACAAACAAACTGATAATGATTGGTCAAATAGGATCTACACCAGGAGACAGACTGAGTCTCTTAATTTATTTTCAATCATGTATGCAGTATCAAATGCTAAAATGAGGTGTAGAAGCACACAGATAATAATGCATGTATTGTCAGATGACAACAATAAATCACTGGCAATTCTTGTTTCAGTGCTGCGATGGGGTCTAGATCTAGGTTGAAATGCTTCATGGATACGTAATGTTACATGCTGATTGATCAGTGCATTCATAACTGAAAAGTTGGTTTGCTAAAAGTGCTTTTTACTTTTGCATTAGAGCTACGAGACTAAGGCATCAAGCAAGCTTGTTATACTGCTGTTGTATAAGATTGTAGTTCAGCATTTGCTGAATTTGGCTACCTCTGAAGTCTGGCTACATGGACTGATTTCAGCCTGTTCTCTCTTTTTTAAACAGAATGAAGAGGGGAATGATGAAGCGGGGGATTCGGCCGATGAATTTGAGGAGATGAACCTGTCTCTGCTGTCGGCGCGCAACTTCCCCCGCAAAGCCAGCCAGACCAGCATCTTCCTGCAGGAGTGGGACATCCCCTTCGAGCAGCTGGAGATCGGAGAGCTGATAGGCAAGGGCCGCTTTGGGCAGGTCTACCACGGACGCTGGCATGGTGAGGTGGCCATCCGCCTCATCGACATTGAGCGGGACAATGAGGACCAGCTGAAGGCCTTTAAGCGGGAGGTGATGGCGTACCGAAACACACGGCATGAGAACGTGGTGCTGTTCATGGGCGCCTGCATGAGCCCTCCGCACCTGGCCATCATCACCAGGTGAGCACTGCAGCCACTGGCTGAGGTCTGACATCATCTTTACTCTACACATCTAGGCAGTGCCCACTAGTGTTCATGTTATCTTAAAGCTGCTTATCGTCATTGTTGAGCCAAAACTTATTTCAGTTCATTCTAAAGCATTTGTGTTGTTCCATTCTCTAATTCTCCAGAACTACATGTATTACAATACATTTTTGCCGCTCAGCACAAGGAAGAACATAAACTTTTCTGTGCCAAAAAGGGTTCTTTGTGCGATGCCGTAGAAGAACCATTCCCCTAAAGAGCCTTTCAGTAAAATGAAGGTGAAGAACCTTTTTAAACAATATCCACATAATGTAAAGGTTCGTGAAAGAACTGTAATATTGGTAAAGAACTTTTTTCATGTGGAGATTCTTCAGCCCAATCACATTTCACCCCTTAGCCCTGCCCCTCTGTTTTGCCCGTTCACGTCTAGGGATAGGGTATCATGGTTCTTGTTGGGATAGAGGGGTAGGGTGACGTGTTAGGGCTACATGGCCCTCGAAACGGAGGTTTTTCAGAGGAACACTCCAAACAGAGTGTTGTGAGAAGAAAACCAACAAGATGGCTGTGCAAGCGACCAAAGAAACCTGCAATTGTGAGAATTTTCTCTGTTAAAAAATCATGGTAACCATTGAATTATCTTACTTTAATGTTGTTTTGATATGAACTGCAGTGGGACTTCATGTCCACTTATTCATCTCTTCTGCTGTACTGAATCATTGCCTCCACTATATCAACCCTACACATGTCACTCTATACATTACCAGTATTAAGATGTACACCTTCTACCTCATACTCATGCTGCTGTGGTTCATGCTGCTGTTATTTGCACCTTCTATTTATTGTTTATTGTTACTTTTGGCAGTTAACTGGGACCTTGAGTACGCTATTTCGTTCCACCTCATGTACCACACGCGATGCGATAAATAAAGCCTTATCTTATCTTTTAATATATTATGGTCATTTTCTTCATAACAATTAAAAAAAAATTCTAGTAGTATGCTGGTGTCTCGGTAGTTAAATTTCGAACAAGAAACTAGTTTGTTTGTTCTTTGAAGGCCTATGATGTCCTAAAAGTAAAGTTGCTGAGCTTTACCATCCTCTGCCATCACTGCAGACTGGCAGGGTCGCCTACAGAGCAGCGCAAGTAGCTGTTAATGAAGTAATGCTCTTTTTATTTGAGGGTCCCATTTCATAGGGAAGATTTCAAACACCACCCCTTTTAACTCAGTTCCAGGGGCAAGATGACACTGTAAATTAAGGGGGCGAAACCTTCTGTAAGGAAGCAAACGTTTTTTCTATGCCATCACATTGGGGCATCTGTTTTATGGAATGTAGAAGGCAGAAGTTCTAGTTTCAGTTTTTTCACTGACGAGCAATAAAGGTTGACATATTGACGTTTCTTTGACTGTGTACTTCAGATACATTCTTTGACCGTCCCCTACTTCTCTCTGCAGTCCTTTTGACAGTACAAGTAGTTCTGTCGAAAAGAGTCTGAAGAGGGTAACCATGTGTAGAAGCATCAGCAGCATCTTTGCACACAGAAGACAGCCTGGCCTGCATTTCCATTGACACCAGTTTGCACGTAGAAGTCTAGGGGGAGGGGGTCAAGTACTTTAGGGCTAATCAAGGATTTTAAATTGAGTTGTGTTGGACCACTTAATTTGAATCATGGATAAACAAATCTGCAATTAAAGTATTAATCTGTGATTCATTTTCATTGTCCACCACGATGGATTCAGCAGTGGTGGATGAAGTGAACCATGTACTTGAGTTAAAGGAGAGACACCGAAGGTAAAACATCACTCCAGTAAAAGTAGAAGTTCCTCCCTTTAGACCTCCACATGAGTGAAAGTACAAAAGTATTTGACTTCAGATGTACTTAAATGTTGAAAGTAAAAGTACTAAAAGATTAAGATTAATGTTTTTATTATCATTTTATATCAAGACTCTTGCTTCTTTCAGTCATTTTAAGTGAAAATACTCTGTCTCTCTTGGTAAACCAGTCTTTTAATAGAACGTCATTAATTAGTGACGCTGACGTCTATTAAAATGATCATAAGCACAAAACACTGAAGGTAAAGTTTCCATCAGGGAGAACCGAGTGGCTCTGAAATCACTTTTTACACACAAGCAAAGTTTCAGTTTCAGATTTATTTACAACTTAGTTCCAAGTTTAAGTTGAATAAAAACTGGCTTTAAACTCAGGATCACAGATGAGCTCCTTTACTATGTTGATCTGTAGGCGTCTGTTCATAAACATAAACCAGCCCAAACTAATTTACTATAAAATGAAATGGTGTTTGTAGAAATTCAGAAAAAAGCCGCGTCAGTCTCGACTGCATATGTGGACATATTTCTATATTGTGCTCTATTTACACAAAGTTAGGTTAGTTCATCATTTATGTTGAACAGACTCTCCCAAAATTTTACACTGACGTTGAAACGTGTGCTGCACTGGGTTGGTATGACCAACAGGTCAAAACAAGCTCAAAACAAAATGTGCGCTGTACCTTGATCGGTGCTCTTGCTTCATGTTTCCTTTGTTTTGATGTTATGTTTTTATGCAAAAGCCAATAAGCCAAAAGGAATGACAGTTTTTGCATAATGTTATGGAGTAAAAAATAAGATATTTGACTTTGAAATGTAGTGGAGTGAAAGTAAAAAGTCGCCCAAAATGGAAAAAATTCAGTAAAGTACAGATACATGAAAAAACTACTTAAGTACAGTAATTACATTTATTTAGTTACTGTCCACCACTGAGATTCAGGAATATAAACAGAAACAATCTTACTCTTGATGTTAATCATTTTCTAGACTTTTTGTAAATGGACACAAAAATATCTCACAGTAAAGGAGTTTAGACATTTAGACAGTCTACTGTTATAATGCCTAGGCCCAGTGTCTGGTGGAGCCATTTAACCAGCACTGAGAACATATGCATAAATTATGTACAAAACCTGTCGGCGAAGTATTTAAACACAAATGCTCTGAGCCCAGTTCCCTAAAAGCATCTTCTTCTTTTGACTGCTCCCTTTAGGGATCTGCCTCCATCTTGCCCTATCCACTGCCTCCTCTACTTTCACACCAACCATCTCCATGTCCACCTTCACTACATCCATAAACCTTCTCTGAGGTCTATCTCTTCTCCTTCTACCCGGCAGCTCCATCTCCAACATTCTTTGCCCAATATATCCATTATTCCTCCTCAACACATGTCCAAACCATCTCATTCTGTTTTATTCTGTTTATTGCAGTTTTACAATCAATGCTCCATAAATAAATACTCAAGTCTAAAGCTAAGACTGAATATTAGTTCAAAGTTCAAGTTCAAGTTTGAAGTAATGGAGGTACTGAATTAAATTTAATCTAGGTTTACTGTAAAACCAACCCTGCTTAAACTCTTGAAACTGAATATATGGATAAACCTAACCTATAGATATTCCAAGCTTAAGCTTATTCTCTGCTGGTGCTGTAGATATATTAGATTTACATTTTTTTGATTACAGAATTAGCAACGAATTAAAAATTACGTTCGATTTTTATACTGTATTGGTGTGTTTGAATGTGCACTTCTTTTTTCTTGTTTTGATGCCAACAAATAACAAATTTCAAATATGGCTTTTATAAATATATTTATGAAAATTCAAAATATGGTTTCTCTTTTCACTAAGCAAGACAGTCCACATAGCAATACATTTCCATCAAAGTCAAGTCATAATAAAATATCTTCTCTTCTGATTACAACCACAAATCCACACTTTCAGCAGAAATTCGGAGATCAGGCGTAACATTCTGACCACCTCCTTTTTTCTACACTCATTGTCCATTTTATCAGCTCCACTTACTGTATAGCTGCACTTTGTAGTTCTACAGTTACAGACTGTAGTCCATCTGTTTCTCTGATACTTTATTAGACTCCTTTTACACTGTTCTTAAGTGGTCAGGACCCCTGAAGCAGGTACTATTTGGGTGGTAGATCATTCTAAGCACTGCAGTAACACTGACATGGTGGTGGTGTGTTAGTGTGTGTTGCCCTGGTCTGAGTGGATCAGACATAGAAGTGCTGCTGGAGTTTTTAAAAACCTCAGTGTCACTGCTGGACTGAGAACAGTCCAACAACCAAAAATAAGCAGCGAACATCATCCTGTGGGCAGTGTCCTATGGGCGGCATCTTGTGGCCACTGGTGAAGGACTAGAGGATGACCAACACAAACTGTGCAGCAGCAGATGAGCTATTGTCTCCAACTACATCTACAAGGTGGACTGACAAGGTAGGAGTGTCTAATTGAGTCCTGACCACTGAGGGGTCCTGACCACTGAAGAACAGGGTAAAAGGGGGCTGACAAAGTATCAGGGAAACAGATGGACTACAGTCTGTAACTGTAGAACTACAAAGTGCAGCTATACAGTAAGTGGAGCTGATAAAATGGACAATGAGTGTAGAAACAAGGAGGTGGTCATGATGTTATGCCTGATTGGTGTAAGTGAGAAATAATATCACATTGTAATAAAAACTACGATGTGATTGTGTCAATACTGGCGACGTCTACGGCTTCTAATGGTGCTTCACGCTGACGCGTTAAGTGGGGCTTCATGTTTCCTCTGTCACAAATGATTGACTCTGGGGATGGTCAAGAGTGCTGTGGTATACTACAGTACTTAAAACTATAAATGCACCAGAGAAAGTGTGTTTTTGTTTGTATCTGGCTTGTCAGTGGAAATGTTTATACAATAATACCAATTTACACACTTTTCCTCTTGTGTCCGGGTCACTCCAGAGACCACTCGAAGCGCGCTGAAGTGCCTTCAAAACAGCAATGAACAGTTGCTTGGATGCAAATCCGGGACTGTATCAAATTAAAGCAAAAAGCTGTGTAATCTTTGTTTAGCTATTTTATACCATGAGCTGTATTCACTGTACCTGAAAAAAGGTCAAAAGTGGTAATTGTTCAATCTAAAGCACTTAACCAGGAGCCGCGGTCCTAACAGGGCCAAATTGAGCTGGAATTGAGAGGAATGGACTCAGCCTGGTTATAAACGTGCAAGGAACATAAATATTGAATGTCTGTCTTTGTGTTGCCATGAGTGACTGTTTATTGACTGGTTTTCATATTGCGTGGAATAATTGCGTGGCCTTTCATCAGAAAAGCAAACAAGCAGCTCTTCCATATACAACTTAATTATACAGAGAGGGTCCAAGCCCGAGGTTGTTTGGAGTGAGTTATGTTGGCAGTAGTAGCACTTGAAAATAGTGCAGAGGTCATTCTTACAGAAAGAGCAGTAGTGGACTGACCTCAGGAGAAAATGAGTAGAGTAATGAACAACATTAACTGGATGTTTATCTGTAGTTTTAACCTTACCTTATTTGGGGAGGACCTGTGTCAGTAGAGGTCCAGAGGGGTGCTCTGAGAATTGTTGCTAAAAAAAAAAGTGTCCACCGAATTGGCTACTTCACAGGATTTAGGCCCGGTTTGGGATGATTTTTTGACGTACATCAACCTCGGGTCGGGCTCAAGTTTGTTTTCTAATGATTGTGTTTTTTTTATGTGCTAGATATATTTTTGTTTGAAGAAATCTGACTATGTACAGTGTCTATTCGGTGTCTCTTTAATGCTGCATTATTTTTTACATTGTAGGCAAGAGCCAATCAGAATCAATATGCAAATGAGGTAATACATAGTAATATTACTAAAGGTTACTTTTAATCAAGAAAAAGTTTCTTTCTCAGAAAATGCTTTTACTGTGAAAAAAGAGACAAATTGACAGAAAATGTATTACAGCATAAAATTTCACTTTTAATTGTAGGAATTATATTTTAGGACATAGGATTTAATTTTTCAATCAAATAATTCAATAATAATGATATTTACTTTAACTAATATTCTGAGATTCTGATTACTATGGCATGCCAGTTTAGCTTTAATTCCTATTTTTTGGTCTCAGGAATTCAACTCACATTAAATATTAAATATTGACTTTAAAAATTCTCTTTTTCCTTGTAAGAAATTACTAGTAAAATGTCATTTTCTCATGTCTAAATTGTAAATTCCTTGTAAAATGAAAAATAAAAATACCATTAAAAGCTAAAACTCTTTGCAGTAAAATCAATTTAAGCCTAAACAGAATCTCAACATGTGAAAGTACTGTTCACAACTGCCAAACCCACTTTGCACACCGGAGGGGGTTTCACCACAGATGGAATTTGACACAAGAAAATGAAGCTGTTAAATCTCTTACATCTGTCTGTCTGAATGATTTATCAGGACCAGTTAAACCTGGTTGGGTCAGGACTCAAAGACATGGGTATGGGTTGGGTTTGGGCTTCATGTTTGTGCAGACCTGTAATGCAGTTATCAATAAAAATGGACAAAAGTATGTTGTGTAGCTAATATGTAACAGCCATTTTGCATACTGAATCTTTTATGTACATTTTTATGGATCATATTGTTATGCAGGGTCTGAAACACTTACATTTAAGCTTCCATTACTGTTAGCTACATAAGCCTCAAAGCTCCACAGTCGAACTACAGAAGCAAACACCAGGTAAAACGTTTTGACTACTTGACTACATTTGGGAAAAGGGGGAAAATTGTGTAATTCAGATTTTTTTTACCAAATGATAACTTTAGAAGTCACACCCTAATGAATATGGATTTCAGCAGGGTGAGAACAGGCCTAGGGTCAGACCCAGACAGCACCGTCAGATGGCAAAGTGGGCGCTGCCTCTCTTCCCTCCACCCTGCTGGGGTGAAGCCTGTGGCCTGTGCAACAGAGCCACACTGAGCAAGTGCAGAACAGCTCAAGCTGAGTTCTGTCCAACAGACAAAGTCTGTTCAACCTATGTTGTTAAGGTTAAACTGGGGCTGCCAAAAGAGTCAGTCCTCTCAGTCCAGGCATTTAAGAATCAAGTTTTGGAATGTATATGCCACACGAGAGATTCTGCTGAATAAGTCACGCGACGGTAGATGTCGAGTTCATAAGCGAAAACAGACAAGGCTTTTTTCTATTGCGCATTCCAGGTAACATCAATCAACCTGCCGTTGGGTTGTTTTGATTAAGTAGAAAAATGACTCAACAAAAGGCAGGTAACTTTCAAAATGAAAATATATTAAAACAAATTAAATTATTTTGGCAAAGGCAGATAACTCTAATGATAAACAAAGCCATGTAATGGATACAAGTTAAGTGCAATATCTACCATTCTCTAACATAAAACAAACAGCTATGCCATTAGTGTGCAGTATTAAACATCTATAAGATCACACTTTGGAAAATCCTAAGGTGGAATCTCAAATGGCTCAACGATCCCTCGATTATATACTTTGTGAGTTATGAAATGTTGCTTTTACACCCAAATATTGCACTTTATCTCCAGCGTGGAATAGGGCGCGCACAGCTGAATCCCCAGGGGTTCTTTGTTAGACACACTGAAGCGTCCAAACCCCGACTCAACCCAGGGAACCAGCTTTATGTCTGAAGAATTTAAATTTATTCTTGCGTGCAGATACCAGGCACCTAGCCAACCCATAAAACAATGGCCTGATGCCAAGATTAGGCCCGGCCTACACATGACAAGTGACAGGTGTGACAGACATGACCATGCAGACATAAAAATAGGCAGAACAGTACAGGCACACACAATACTGAATATAATGACATATAACACAACACTAAACACAAAACAGCTATACATTCTTTCTCTGTGCTCTGTTTAGATGTAGTAGCCATTATTTTAAGACCTACGTACTGCACTTTTAGGGAGAAGGGAGCCATTTGAGAACAGTTTGTGGCAGTGTTGTGTCACCCGACCGGAATACCGCACGTTGATTCGCTGATTGGATTCAGTGGGTTCTGCTCAAGAACAGCGCTGATGTTTGACTGATTCTGCTGTAAAACATGAACTTGCAATGCCTTGTGTTCAGAATAACTCACAACTGTCAGCTCATTTTTTTTTTAATTATTGGTGTTTATCATTTTTTTTGCAAATAAACTCTTCATGTGTTGACTGAACAAAAAACAAAGGCCTTTCAGCCCCACCCACCATATCTAAAAACACTGAACGCACCCTAACACCAAAAAAAGTGCAATATATGTGGAATAGAACTGTGCATGAAATAATAAGCTCTTGTGCATTATTTGAGAAGTTTACAAACAATTGTTTTGTTTGCTTGCTGTTCAGATTGCTCATAAATAAACATAAGCTGTTTATTAAAGTTATTTTTTAGGTCTATTTTTTTGTGTGACTGTTAAGATAAGTAGTTGGGTGGCCTCCATAGATACATATGCCCAAGGACCTCGTGAGACCATCACCCATCACTGAATTAAACAGACATCTTGTGTTCCTGAGAAATAACTGAGGTGATGAAGAGCGCATGAAGTTAATGTCAAGAGTCTCTATCATTCAGAACATAAATCATAATGAGCGTAATTAGTGTTGTATGTTTTATTTATCTGATTCCCTGTATCTTCATTTTTGGCAGTGAGAATAAAAATGTGTATAATTGACTCTTGGAACTGAAGCTAATTCCAGAATTTCTGGAATTATACAGAGCTAAGTATACTTAAAGTCCTCTAATTATGAAAGTTTCACTCATTTATGATAGTTACTTTTGGTATTCAACCCTGTATAACAAGCTATTGTTTGATTTTTGACCACCTACAATTATATCAACCAACATTAGCAGAATTTTCAGCTTCTTAAAATCAGTATTGGTGACCGGATTTCATTTACGCCACATGAGTTCTAGATGAGTGAGACGACTCTGTAAGGAACTTTTGGGGTTTGAGTTCTACAACACTAAGCCAGTGTGAATTCTAGCCCTCGCTTGCCCATCCACTGTGTAGACATACTCGAAATTTCAGTGTATCTCATTTGGATGCCACCCCCGGTGCCTTGCAGCCAACGTTGGCGTTACATTCATATGCCTACAGCTGTGGTGTTGATAAGCATCCTGTGAGAAACGCTGCCTGAACCAGCTTTCAAATCCTTCTGCGCCCCTGCTATGTAGGGGATGCAATGGCTACTGCTGCGCATAACTTGTTTTCCATTGTCTCTTCTAGTCTGTGTAAAGGGAGGACGCTTTACGCAGTAATAAGAGACGCTAAAGTCATCCTGGACGTCAACAAGACCAGACAAATCGCACAGGAGATGGTGAAGGTACGGCTCCACTCCATCCATATCTACCGTGGTTAAGGCCCTTATAAAGGCCCTGATTTTCCCCATGTTTCTCGTATTCATGCCTCTGCAATATCTCTTAAATAATCTCCTCTGGTGTTGCAGACATTTGTGAGTGGTTTTGGTCATGCTGAGAAAAAGCAGCTCAAGTCATTTACTGTGGAGTTTTTATTGATTTGTGATGATAAAGCAGGATAATCTGCTGTATCTACTGAAAACGTGGAGCGGCTCTGACACACTTGGAACATTTTGTATGTGTTTGTTTGTGTGCAGGGCATGGGCTACCTGCATGCCAAAGGAATCCTTCACAAGGACATGAAATCTAAGAACGTCTTCTACGACAATGGCAAAGTGGTCATCACTGATTTTGGACTCTTCACCTTGTCTGGTGTTTTACAAGCAGGCAGGTATGTTGAACATGTACATTTTTCTTAGCATCTGGATAAGAACCGATAAATTTGCTGAAGCCTGTTTCTGCAGCTTGAAAAAAAAGGCCACGTAGTATAAATGCCTTATATAATAATTAGTTTGTCATAATTATGGCTTAGTCTCTCATAATAATGAATTACTATGAATTATGAGATGCTAAGTTATAGTCTTAATTACAACATAGTGAGTTATTATCATGTAATAGTAAGTCATAATTATGATGTAGTAAATCGTTATTGTGAGATACTAAGTCAAAATTATTAGAAACATTCTCCATATCATGAGATATCATCATCATAATATAGCAAGTCATAATTATGAGACACTAAGTTGAGACAGGATCTCATTATTATGACATAGTAAGTCATAATTGTGAGACACTAAGTCATAATTGTGAGATAGAATCTCATTATTATGACAGAGCAAGTCATAATTATGACATGGCAGCTCATTGTTATGAGATAGGAAGTCATAATTATGTGATACTAATTAGCAATTATGAGATACTATGTCATAGTTAAGAATTATTGTCTCATTGTTATGAGATAAGTCATAGTTATAGAAACTCTCATGGCTATGACTCACTAAATGGCTATTTTTTATTGCCAGAATTGGGCTTCCATAAAAATTACATTTCTACTGTAACAAATAAAAGATAACACCTTATTGGACACATTCTCACATGCAGGGCTAAACACTCAGGCATTTATCTGAGTCTTTTATGAATTAATGAGAACAGTTCTGGCTGTCATATTTATCTATTAATTTGTCTCTTCCAGTTCATTTTTTTTGCTGAAGGTTATTAATATTGTTTAAAAGATAGGTTACGTTTTTACACGATTTGAAAAAGCTGGCTGCCCTTTACATGAGAAATATATGATAAACATTTCATTTTCATGACAGGTTCACTAACAGAAATCCAAAATGACTTTTAATATAATGTTGTTACCTTAATATATAATAAACAGCATAGAATTAGCAATTAATGCTGTTTATCAGGTTTCGCAATATTTTGTAGTGCAGGTTTGCATCTCTCTGTCTCATTGGTTCTTGACTGTGTTTTCGTCCTACTATACTAACTACAATACCCAGCATGCATTACACAAATATGTCATGCAGTCACTGGCACCCTTGCCCTCTGCCATAAAGAAATTGCTAGCGTAGCCTCTGATGTAGAAGATGTGATATTCAGCTTTCTAACATTAAGAACAGCCAATCCTCAATTATCCATCAAAATGTGCCTCTCACCTGCAAAATCCTTATCAGAAAGGAGTTATCCTTTCATGTGCAACGATTAGCTGAACACTTATGTAACCCTAGTGTGGCATTCCTACAGTGTGAAGGGGAGCGAAATTTCCAGCCCATCCTACCACATACAAGACAGGGTCATTTAAAGCCCCTCATGATGATTTATCTAACCGCTTATTAAGATCTAAAGCCTGTGATTAAGAGTCTGGGGCACTTCTAGCCTGCCATGCAAATGCAATTTCACCTCTCCTGCTGTGATTCCAGTCTAACTTGCATCTACTGCAGAGAGCTGTGACAGCATCCGATGACAGTAGAAGCCCGTCCGTGTCTGAAGCTGGACTGACATTTTGTGTTTGAGGCAGAAAAGGGAAGTTTGGGGCAGGTGCATCACTCTGATAAAGGCCAGGTTTTGATCCAGTGGGCGGAGGCAAAAGTGGATGCCGGCTGTTTGTTGGCCAAAGGAGGCTGGTGCATGCTGGTGATGGGGTTTTACACTTAAATTCACAATTTGTTTCTCCCTTTATGCACAGTACTCTATTGCAAACTACTGCACCCTGTGTGTGTCTGTGCCAGTATATTTTGTCAAAATTTTAACGTATCTCCATGGATTTAGACACAAATAAAAAAGGTTTGTGCCTCATTGTAATAATCTATTGTAGTTTACTGGTCCACTCCAGAGAAATCTTTCTCCAGACAAGTCATTATGAACATAATTAGTGTTGTAAATTTTAGTTCTATCTCTTTCCCGGTATTTTCATTTTTGGAAGTGAGAGTAAAAAATGTGTATAATTGACTCTTGGAATTGGAATTGAGATTGATTCCTGAATTTCTGAAGTTACACGTTGCTGGGTGTATTCATTGACCCACTGACATCCATAAGTCAATTGTTTCATATTGTACTGAACAAAGTTCTCTAATATGAAAAGTCTCACTAATTTGTGGTGATTAGTAGTTTTCAGGCAAAAAGTGTCAGAATTGTTCACACTAGTGATGACAGTCATCTTTAATAGACTGGCTTATGTGGTTTCTGACACTTAGGACATACTTTTATTGACGTAAATGGAAAAGGGTGTGTAAAGTAGAGCAGTAGAATAAAAATAGAAAATATTCTACACAAAACTACACAGATGAGCCAAAACATGATGACCACTCACAGATGAAGCGAATAACAGTAATCACTAACGTGCATGTCAAGGTCTGGGATTGGTCTGGATTGGATAATAAAGGAGCAGTGGATTCTCGTAGTCACTTGGATATGGGAGAAATGGGCAGGCATGAAGACCTGAGTGACTTTGATAAAGGCCAGATTTTTACGGCTTGACAACTGGTTCAGACCTTTTCCAAAACAGCAATACTTATGTGGTGCTCCCATTTAGCAGTGGTGAGTACTTACCGACAGTGGTCTAAACTGGTGACAACGTGTTGGGTGCCCAAGGCTCATAGATGTGCGAGGGCAGCAAAGGCTGTCCTGTCTGGTCTGAACTGGCAGAAGGGCTACTGTGGCATAAGTCACAGAATTTTTTAATGATGGTTAGACGAAGGATGTGTATGGGGCTGCGAAGCCACAGACCGGTCAGAGAGCCTATGCTAACCTCTGTCCACTGTCAAAAGTACCCAAAGTGGGCTCAGGAGCATTGGAGCTGGACCTTGGAGAAGGTCACCTAGACTAACAAGTCTTGTTTTCTTTTACATGACATGGACAGCTGGTTGCATCAATTACCTGGGAAAGTGATGACACCAGGGTGCACTGTAAGAAGAAGACACGCCAGTGGATATCTAATCACCTACCTAAACATTGTGGACCAGGTCCCCCCCACCCCTTTCATGGTAGTGGAATTTACCAGTGGCAGTGGCCTCTTCCAGCAGAATAATGTATGGTTTGAGGAACATGATGAAGAGTGCAAGGTGTTGCCCTAGCCTCCAAATCCAACAAGTCTGTTCACAGCTGCTCCACCTCACAACTCTATTCTTCTGAAGAGTCACTGAGGTTGCATTGTGTGATGCCCTCGCTTAGTGCAAATGAACTGCCTGCGTTCAGATAAGTCAGCAGCAGTATGGACTGCAGCAGTTAGTTGGGATTTGCATTTTGCTGTATAAGATTCATTTCTCGCTCCTGTTCCACTGCATCCTCTCCGTCTCCACCAACGCACACATGAAAGAGTCTTTTCTTCCTCCACCATGGCCCATGCCGTGATCCAGAAACGTGCCGATTCTTTAAAAAGGTTTTGATGTATGTGTTTTCTTGCCTGTGGCATCCCATGGAAAGGAAACATCCTACTCCCCGAGGCTTTAAAAACCTGAGAAACATTAAAAGATTATGGACTCTTCTAAGACGAGAAAACCTCTGATTCATCTCTTGTGTTCTGCAGCCAGCTTTCATTTAAGTTACTTTTTGCCGTGTTTGGTAAATGAAAGTGTATCTCTTTATGCTTGTGATAAAGCCTCTCATAGTTTGTTGCTTATTTATTGCAATTTATTTATTACTGCCCAGGGACATATACCTTATTTACCATGTGTGCTTTTAGTATTGTACTAAATAGATCTTGCCATTTCTTTTACAAAAATCTGAAAATACAAAGCCCTTTGTTGGGAATAAAACCACAGCACACACACACACACACACACACACACACACACACACACACTCCTACTCCTCATTTAGTGATGTCAGCACCTCTCAGATGTTTAAGCACTTTTTGGTCAAAAAGTTTTGATATGTACTTTTAACAGTAGTTTGGGGGTAAAATAAATGCTAAATCACTAAGTAGGCAACACATTATTGATTTTCTAAGTGAAGTGATTTTCTAGTTAATCCACTAGAGGCAGTAAACTGACTTTTTTTTTTAGTTTTTAGTAGCCAAATTGAGCAGGACACAAGTCAGACTCAGGCCCCAGTCTCAGCTTATCTCAGTTAGCTCATGGCTCAGCTGATCACCTGCTTCATATACGATTGGCTAAATTTGTTAGGGCGCTTATTTAGCTTATTTAGAGTTTAGTTCCAAGCTACACCTAACATGCTGCTTCTACCCAGAGAATCTTCAAGGACTTGCAACATATTAGAGAAGAGCTCTATCATAGCTCAGCCTCGTTAAATGCTAAATGTAGCTTTCTTTGAAATTATTAGGTCCGGACCTTAAGGAGAAGTGCTGAACCATTGTTAATGTACCATTCTACAGAAGGTTAACAAGAATTGTGGAATTGTTCACAGTGGCAGTGATGGGAACCAGGCGTCTGAAGAATTTTCAATTTTATGTCTTTAAAAACTCAGTCACAGAAAAATTTTAAAGAATGATTATGAAAATGCTGCCTGATGCCTGAAGCGTTGTTTTGAGATTAGGTTTTGGCCTAAAAAATACATTATTTTCATGAAATATATATAATATATATATTTTTTTTTTTCAGCCAGAGAAATACACAAAGGAACTTCACAATTATCAACATTACATATAGAAACACAGACACATGTCGCTTCACTAGTCATTTGGGAAGTAAATAAAATGGCTGTGTGTTATAGACACAGTGACCTGTGGTTCAATATCACCACTACTGTAAAGAAATCTGTTGATAAGTTTCTCTGCAATGAACCATTTTACATCAAACCACTCTGAATGACTTGGTTCACGTCTCAACAGTTGAATTATACAGACATTTTGGAAAAATCTGTGAAATTTCTCTTTATATGCAAATGACTCCTTTTCTGTCACTTATGATTGTCCAATCAATCTCACCAATAATGAAGCCACAAGTAGGATCTATTAAAAAAGTCCTAAAAGGTATGAATTGACACTGATTGATAGGTAGCAATTTTGTCATAGGTAACCTAATACATGCAGCCACTTTCAGGGCTTTTGTTAGTTGTATGTTGTACGTATGTTGCCCATGTATTTCAGTGTCAATCCGAACCTTGTAGAGTTTTCTTTCCTAGCCTACTTGTGGCTTCATTACTGCTGAGAATCAGTGGAGAGGTAGGAGGGGATACATGGAGCAGCAATAGACATTGGCACCGTTGATGATGTTGCTGTTATTTTGGAGTTTTGCCCGTTTGTGTTTGTGTCTCATGTCTCTTTGAAAATGTTTTCTTTGGCAGCAAAGTCGGTAAATCAACATCCTCGATGGAGAGATATGACAAACGCTCGCTCTCATCGTCTCGTCTGATTATGAGCCTGATTCCGTACGAGTGTGTTTGTGTGCGGCGGTGGCGGTGGTGGCAATTACCAGGAAAAGGGCTACGGTTACGCAGTCTCTAGATTGCGTTGCCACCATTTGTTGATCAAGCTTGTGGGATCCGTTTAGTGGTGCAGTGCCGCTCAACCTGCTCCAATTAACGTCCTCGCTGCAGTCTGCATTACTGTTAGGAGATGTATGAGGGAAAGGAGGCCAAGCGGGAATTGAAAATTTATCGGCCCAAGCATGAGCAAGCATGTTCTGGCATAGTTACAAATAATGAAATCTGGTTGGCCGAAGCAAGAGGCTCGCTAATAGGGTTTAGCATTTAGCTTGATGTTTCATAAGAAGATGCAATTATTCTGACTCAGTATAGGAGGGATGGGATGTGAGTGAAGCAGTTGGCACTGACTGAACAGTTCCTGTCAAAAGTTTGGGAACACTTAGCTGTTTTTAACCTTTTAAATGGCCAGGCCCTGCTGGTGGGCCCAAAGTTGGATTACACACGTCTGTAACCTGAGAATAGTTTGCATTGGAGTCCCTGTCGTTACTGAATGATAAGCCTTAGTATGTAATAAGCCTGGCATATTAAGAGGTTAAATTTTTTAATATAAATGGGTTTTCATTGTCACTTTGCAATAACCAGGGCCAGTTTCTCACTACGCAGTCACTTAGTTGCTGTTTTACGTTAACAAAACCTGAATATCGCTGTTGTTGGAAGAAAAACTTGTGTCTCCAAAATGATTATTTTACAGGAGAAGAAATAAACCTACTGTACTTTTAATGTCAATGGAACCAGAATTTTTTCTAAGTAATTTTGGGCCATTTCTGTAGCGGTGTGGAGCAATGAGGAGGCGGATGCATAAGCGGAGATAAGTGAGAGTTATTGAGGGCAATAGACAGTCCAAGTTCAGACATAACGAGAAACACACCAAACAATATCCAACACTTCAAACAAAGACCAAACAGCACGAGAATACAATACACACGAAGACCAGCAAACTCACAGTGGAAAAGACAGGTCTTAAATACAACAGGGATAAAGAGGGACAGGTGGATAACAGGTGGCTACAATCATGGGTGGAGTCTGAAAACAAGGGGGCAGGGCTGGGAGGTAAACACAAGCACATGTAGGACTAGAAGGTCAACACAGGCAAATGGACAGGACTGGGAGGAGCCAATCATGACAGTTTCTTTTGGTCAATTCATCATGAAATGTACACATAATGTAAAGGACAACAAACATTTTACACTTATGTCAAAAACTGAAAAGGTTTTCTTCTGACAACAGCAGTGTTTTTTTTTTTATTATAATTTCATTTTTTTTATTGTTTTGTTCAAGTGACCAGTATGTTTTTTGACAGGCAGTGTGTGTGTGTGTGTGTGTGTGTGTGTGTAAACCAGTTGATATAGTTTAAGGAAAAAATATATATACATATGTTTAACAGAAAAATGTAATCCCAATTAATCCTAAACACGTTCAGTGATGTTCATAAAACAGTGTCTCAGGCATCAGGCAGTGGATATTCATAACCATCTCAGGTAAAAACTTTCTGTGAGGGAGCTTTTAGTGGCAGTCATTCTCTTCAGACGTCTGGTTCTCATCACCACCACTGTGAAGAATTCTGACTGGGTACGATTCTGAACTGAGCGGTGCACATCAAACCTTCTCTGCCTGACTTTGTTTACTTTGTAATGACTTAATTATAAAGATAGTTTGAGGAAATGATCCATTTGAAGCAATAATTTATAGTGTCATATTATTATTATTATTATTAGACATAGAAACAATCAGATGCATTACTGTGAATTCATTTATTTCCATTGGTTTAAACTTTACTTAGTTGGAGTAGAGTCACACCAAGGACTATAGATATGTATTAATGTAGCACGTCTCCAGTGAGTCAAACCTATTGTCTGAGTGAACCTGACTACTTTACAGGGAGGCATCTGCAGGTTGGCTGGAAATGTCAGCTGGGCTTGTTCAGAGATTTGAACGTTTAGAGCGATTGAGTCATCGTAAATCTACGTTCCTGAAGGGCTGTGATTACGCGTGCCGTGTGCCGTCTGGGGACATATCTCTTGCCTTCCTCTATGCACAGCGTCAGTTATGAAAGAAAAAAAGAAGAACATGTGAAAGAAAAACACTGTCTGTGTTGCGAAATCTCACACCGTTCACGTCCAGTGCAATTTACCTGGTTTAGTGTAAATCAGTGTTTTATCAACAGAAGGTTGTTGAGCTTGAAGACCCGCACAGACCTCTGAAACATGGAGTTGTTAGCATTGTTTGAATTCACGTGTTGTTCTCTTTCTCTCTCCGTCTCTCCTTCTCTCCCTCTCTCTCCCGTCACGTTCTCTCTTTCTCTCTTTCTCCTTTTCTGCTTTTCTTTCTCTTTTTGCTCTCTCTGTCTTTCTCTCCCTTTCTGTTTCTTTCTTTTCTTGCTTCCTCTCCTATCATTCCTTCTCCCTCTTTCTTCCCTTCCTCTTCCTCTCTCATCCCTCTTTCTCTCGGTCCCATCTCTCTCCTTCTGTCTCTGTACACACCTTTCTCTTTTTCTGTCTCTCTTCTACTTCGACCACTCTTCTCTCCTTCTCCACTCTCTCTCACGCTTTCTCTTTTTCTCTCTATTTCTCCTTCTGTCTCTTTCTCTCTCTCTTTCTGTTTTTTCTCACCTTATTTCCCATCTCTGTCTCTCTCTGTCTCTCTCCCTGTTACCTTTAATTCCTCTCCCTCTCCTCCTTCTTCCTCTCTGTCCCAACTTTCTCTCCCTCTCTTTACACTCTTTGTCTTTTTCTCTCCACTATATCTCCGCCTCTCCTTGTTTTTTCTTCCTCTCCCTCTCTCTCCTCTTTCTTTCTCTTCTCCCTCCTCACTCCCCTCTCTCTCAATTTCTCTCTCTTGCTCTTTCTTTTTCTCTCTCCCTTTCTTTCTCTTGACTTTCTTTTGTCTATCTCCCTTTTTGGTTGTCTCTGCCTTCTCTCTCCGTTTTCTCTCTTCATTCTTCTTCCTCACCCTCTCTCTCTCTCATCTTTCTTCCTGTTTCCTTTTCTTCCACTCCCTCTCTCCTCTTTCTCTCTCTCCTCACTCCCCTTCTTTTTCTTTTTGTCACTTTTTCTCTCTTCGTTCGATCACTTTCTCTCTTCTTTTGCTCTCTTGCTCTTTCTGTCTCTTTCTATCGTCTTCCACCTCTTTCTCCCCCTCCTCTCTTTCTTTCTCTCTCTCTCTCTTTCTCTCTCTCTCTCTCTCTCTCTGCAGTAGGAGAGAGGATAAGTTGAGGATTCCCAGTGGTTGGCTGTGTCATCTCGCCCCTGAGATTATCCGTCAGCTCTCTCCAGAGACAGCAGAGGACCAGCTCCCCTTCTCCAAACAGTCTGACGTCTTTGCCTTCGGGTGGGTCTCCCTACTAAAGCGTCCTCATTCTGTTCACCACCCACTCACAACAGTTTTCCTTTTCGCTTTCAGGGAGTGTAGAGAATCTTAGTGTAGAAAGTGGGGGGCAATGGCTGCACCCAAATCATTTTTTCCAGTTCTGTTGTTCTTGGAAGTCAGATGTTTTCGAGTCAATAACCCTGGCTTTCTATCTAAATGCATAACAGTGCTGCTCAAGTTTGTACAGCAAAACATCGGAAAAACCTGGAGAAGGAAAAAACCTGAATTGCAGATGCATCCAGACAGGTATGCTGCAAGATACAATTAACATTAAGCAATTAACCTCCTTCTGTGCTCTGTGGCATGTATAAAAATGCTGAGCAGGCCCAGTTGACCTTGATTCGAATTAAGCTGGCAAGGGGGAAAGATCCAAGCGACTTTGGATGGCAGGAGCTTCAGTCACAGAATCCTAAAATCCCATCTGTATTTGAATCTGTATGAAAGACATCAGTAAACAGATCTGGAAATGGTTTAAATAACATATTCAGTGACCATCACTGGTGCAATTAGGAAAAACAGAAGAGCGGCTCTTCCTGTCAATGCAGGACATAACCAGACTGTCAACAACAGTCTGTCCACAGAAAGGGATATTATAGAAGGGCTACAGTGCATTGCAGTACAGATAGGTCATCCTTCACCATAGTCTCCCCAAAAGGAGAGTGCAGATGCAGCGTATACCAAAAGAACAGTACAGGTCTAAATGCGTGACCCCTATAGTGGCTGTGAATGGCTCTGTAATACTGTAGGGGGTATGGTTTGGGTCTGTGTGTCCCCTTGGATGGGTCATTGTAAGTCAATGCAAAGTATTCTGCCTAATCACCTTTATCCTTTGAAGAAACTAATTTCTATCCTCATGGGATGACATATCATAACAGAGCCCCCAGGGAGGGGTCACTGAATGGCTTGATAGATATGAAAATGATGTAGATCATATGGCACACAGTCACCGGATCTCAACTGGGTCAAACACCTATGGGAGACGTTGATTTGTTGGACTTGTTGGACAGCTCTCTCCACTACCATCAACAAAAGATTAATTAAAGGGATATAATTTGGAAGAATGATGTTCCATCCCACCGGAGACTCATAGAGTCTACATCAAGGTGCAAGCTGTTCTGGTACGTCGTGGCGGCCCAACACCTTACTAAAACAGCTTGGTTTTTCCTTTAGCTTGTCACCCATCTGTAGACCCTCCCATCCTTTTAGTGATTGTTGGGAGAAGCAAAAAAACATGCAACAGTCAACACACTCCAGAATATTACAGCACTCTTTAAAATCTTTTAGTATTTTATATTGAAATGGTATAATTTAACCTGTATTCAAAATAAGCATGATTTTTCTACAGTTAATATGAGGAAGGGAAGTCAAATAAAGTGCTCTTACTTTTATTTTGGTAGAATATTAAGTAGCATTGTGGCTTTAAACTAGACCTGGGTGGAATCTAAAATAATTAGCATGGTATTTTCTTCTTTACAAAGTGGGATTATTGATTATAGATTATGGATTATAGTCTAGTTTCTTCTTTGCAACAAGTGCAGTTGGCCATAAAAGTGCACAAAATGTCAAGTTAGTTGTGAAAAGTTAGGAAAAGTTGTCTATAATACTGTTGCATGGAATAAAAAACCTTCCACCCTGATTTAATGTAAAATGATTGTTGATTTGTTTTGCTGTTAGCTTATCATCATCAATGGCTTTCCATCATATTGGTCAAAAGGTAAATACTTTTGATAACTGTGAAAGCACTTGCACGCTTCACACATTTAATGTAGAAATAATGCGGTGATGGGTCACAATTGTAAGACCTTGCAAATAATGCGATGGTTCATTGAATTTAGTTTATTATTGCAAATTCCTGAAGAGACTGTCTTCTTCTCATAACACTCTCTCAGAACAGAAAACAACAAATATGTAGTAAAAAGTAATATGAAGTAAAAATAAATTATGCACAGGGAATTGACCAATTCCACTGGGACATCAGTGTTTATGTCAGTGAACTTAGGCAACTCAGGAAATTGGGATCTCACTTTCCAGCTTTTCCAGAATCTCAGTTCTTAGGTGACTGTGATCTTGTGATTTGCATACACAAAGCAGTGCGACATAAATGCATGGAACACTCTTCTCCTACAGCTAGAGAACTCAGAGAGAAACAGAAAAGAGAAACCAGAGCTTGTTGCTTGTTTTGTTGGCAGAATTTCAGTTTTATTAAGAACTCTCAGCACGTTTGCAACCCTGAGTCTGTTGTATTCTCCAAAGTTTGCTACACTGATTTATACAAACATCATCTGTTTAGTAAAGATCTCATTTAGGATACTAAACCACCTCTCTGGGCCCATAGTGCTGTCTTTTAGGCTGATGAGCAGTTGCCCCAAAGTGGTCAATTAAATGCACAGGGCCAGGGTCAATTTCATCTCAGAACGTTACGTGGCTGGGAAAAACCATCACGGAAGGTCTGCAAATGAATTTGGGTTAATGAACTGGAGTATCATTTCATCCCTGAACTGACTGAACTGACCCTGAGTCTGTCACTCACCATTAATTTGGCTCCTTTAAATGAGGGAGGCCGGAGGAGAATGTGCAAACAGGAGGAACTGCAACGCATTACAGACACTTTGTATGAAAGGCAGTGCTTGGGAGCTGAATTCAGCTTTTTGTTGCCAGTTTAATTCCCCTTAAGATGTCCCATTGGAGATGCTAATAGCTCATTAAGGTTGCTAGTTTAGCTTTCATTAGTTGGCTAATTCTATCCTCTAGGTAATAAACTTTTCTTGGTGCTTCTAGATTCAAGCTTTCAGCTTAAACTCTTACTGAATTCTCCATTGTCACACAGCATTTGTGTGACATTACATTACTGACATTTTGTAGATGTTGCTCACTCACAGAGCAGCTAATATTCTAGCTTTTTTGTTCAAGTTTGTTTTTTATGGTTTTATGCGCAAAAATGAACATAATAATTCATTTTTACATTTTTCTAACCTTTCTTTGTACCTTTATTCCAAGGTGTTTATAAAACTGGGCCTTTAAGAGTGATATATGTAAACTACCATTGTTTCAATTGGCTGCCGTATTATGTCTTAAAAAGCAGTCTAGATGGAATTGCATGGAACAAACTGTTAGGTCTGGACCAAAGTCCTTAGAGACTGTTGGAAAAAGAGCTTCGTCCTCCCATCTGATATTTGCATATTTTGGAAGGCTGCAGTGATTTGTTTGTTTCCTGACAGCCATAAATAGCACAACATTTAATTATTTTCTGACATCTTCCACTCTAATACCGCTGCTACAACAACTGTAACAATACTTCTTATGAATGAGTGAACTAAGCTGCTATAGGCTGAATAGCAAGTTGTATTTAAATGATCTAATGATTGTGACATCACAATCATCATGAATTTAAACTGGGCTGTTTTTGTAGCTCAGTTTTCATGTATGGACTAGGAAGTGAACAATACAAACTTAAGCAATGTTTACATCAACTCTTTCAAGAAAAAGCAAAGGAAATTTTCCGCATATGGGCTTTTGATCTTGAGTTAACACTGTTGGACTGCTGGTCTGTCCAGAGGTGGCATTTGTGGGTGTGTATGTGTGGCCTGCCCTGCTCGCTGCACTGTGTGGGTGCACTGGCGGATGAATAAAGGATGGGGGGATGGATGGGTGGCTGGAGAGGCGCGGGGATGCTGCTCTGCTGCCTCCTAACACAATTGCATTCTCAGCTGTTGCCTCCATATGGAGGATCTGTGGCTCTGTCACTCTATGGCAGCCGGACCAAGGCTCGTGTAAGCTCCCCAGCTGGTCAGAGCAAAGTGATGTTACCTAGAGGTGACCCCACAGCGCTGTTCGCTTTTTTCCACCTCTCTTCTTCCTGTCTATTTTATAACTGTGCTGTGTTTATCTACGTAAATGTCTGTCAGAGTTGGCGAGGGCATTCTCTTGAGTCAAACTCCCACACTAACGGCTGGAAAATACATGATTTTGTATTTGTACATGTTACATGAACTGTAGTGGGAGGGAAACTTGGATTCTCAAAATGTTTTTAATGTAAATAGATTAAAATATTAATATTAATATTATAGACTAAGCAGATTTTTTCAGAGGGAAACAGTGTCACATGTAAATATTTGTGTCAGTGCTACCTTGGGAATGATGCCATAGGCCGCACATTCTATTCCCCTTAGGGATGTTGAAAATAAATGATTCACATATGCATTGTGCTTCTCTCTTGACTCTCGTGATAGAATCTCTTGTGA
The DNA here is from genome assembly GCF_015220715.1 of Pygocentrus nattereri. Classification (NCBI taxonomy): domain Eukaryota; kingdom Metazoa; phylum Chordata; class Actinopteri; order Characiformes; family Serrasalmidae; genus Pygocentrus; species Pygocentrus nattereri. The sequence continues at coordinate 8,539,731 of NC_051230.1, read as the reverse complement.
TTGATTCACAAAATGTCATATGAAATAAGAATTATGCTTCCCTTAGAGTGTGACATCAATGCTACTAAACGCTGATGAGCAAAACCACAGGAGAAAACGATGCTTTTCAATAAATGACTTTAAAATACAATTTTCCAATTTCAGCTAAACGACACAGGTTAGCAGAAGCTAAATTTCACAGGTCAGGAGACGTGCCCTTTTCAATGAGCCCTAGATCGCATTGCTAGCTTTCATGGAACTGGAGATACAGACCCTGGAATCTTGCAAATTTGTATCCAACTTAGGCGCACCCTAGGCAGCCTTGCCCAGCTTGCCTCACCTGCGGTGGAGGTCTGGAGAGCCAAAAAACTTTAGAGCACCTATTTTGGTCAAAATAAGTACCTGACTTTAAACTTTACAGGATAGGATGTTATGCCCCCCTCTCCAACGACGCTTTTTACTGTAGTCTTCAGGAAACCAGACTGATGGTCAATATCTGATCTTTGAAGGACTGTAGATTGGTAGAGAAACAGATCTGTAAAGCATAGACATGTACTTTCCAACGTGCCCAAGATCACATTGCAAGCCCTCAGGAAACTGGTGATAAAGACCCTGACATCTCCAGGCTTCTCACCTGGTGTCTTCTCTGTGGAGCCCAGGTTGTTAATGTCATAATCACATAATCATCGACTAGTTGAGATCAAGCTTAAAGCTTCATCGCCAAGCAGTAAAATCGACAGGTCGACTAGTCTGTGCAGCTCCTAGTAGCAGCCTGATACTTCTTCAGCAGGTGGCACTTTTAGCATGCAAATTGCTTTTGTTTGCATCTTTTAAAAGGAAGAGCACCCGCTAGCAATTGCGCTTTCAGTGTCAACTTTCAGTATGAGATAAAATCAATAATCCCAGATTTTTAAAGGCTGAATCAAATCCTGAGACGCCTAGAGATTCCTCCCAAACTTTTGATCAGCAGTGTAGTTGTCACTTTTCTCAGGTCAGTTTTCCTCAGTTTAGCTCATGCTAAAGTATATTTCATAAGGATCCGAATGTTTCCTTTACAGTGGTGCATGGTTGTAGCTTTGAACTCTCATCGACGTTTCTGTCTTTTCCCTTTTCCAAGCAGCAGTCTTTCTTTGGACCCCCAGGGTACAGGCGAGGAGAGGATTTCTTACTTCAATAACAACACTTGACTTTCTGATTTTTAATTAGGCCTAATTAGTCCTTAAATATGGTGACGGGAATTTCAGCATGCCCTCACTCTTCAGAAAGCCAACATATTTCACTGAAGTCAAGTGCCCCTTTGGAGTCTTTAATCAATTATTCTGAACGGCTCTTAACCATGATGGCTACACCTACGGTCCAGGGAAGTGGCGTCCCAAGTGCGTTCTGGGTGTCACACACACTTCTATTTTTGAATTTGGAATCATGAGGGTCTGACATATGTTGCAGTGCTCTGTGACCTGAATCTGCTTAAGAGTGTGCTACACTTTATATGCACAGTCTGTAATAACTGTCCACTCTCTGTGTTCCAGCACTATCTGGTATGAGCTGCATGCGCGAGAGTGGCCTTTTAAGAACCAGCCGCCGGAGGTGATCATATGGCAGGTGGGCAGTGGCATGAAACCCAACCTCACTCAGATCGGCATGGGCAAAGAGATATCCGTGAGTATGCACAAAATACACAAACTCTCATCCGTGTTAATGTGATTAATGTTTTCCCTCTTCTAATCATCTGAAATCGACACAAAAAGGTGTTACTGATTAGCTGATCAGTTGAATGAGGTTTACTTAATGACGCATACTGGTGAAATCCTCAGAGCTGCGGCCCAGGTGGCAGTTTATCACTAAACCTCCAAATCAGCCAGTAGAGAAAAAGTTGTGACCTGAAAGTCATGAGATAAAGCATCTGAAGATCATTTTAGGATGACATGTCATGTGGTCCAGTTTAGTCCAGTATTGAATGAGAGTGAGTCCAAAATGAACTGAAAAAGCAGCAGTGTAATACAGTTAGCTCCATAATTAATGGTGCCCTTGGTGGGTAAAATAAAAGGTCATTAAAAAATGTCTTCAAGATAAATTAGCTACATCTCAAACTGAGATTTTGAGAGAAACCTAAGAAATTGGAGAAAGCAAAAATATAATTCACAATTAGTGGCACCCCTAGAAATTCTTATGAGCAAAATGTAACTGAAGCATGTTTCTGTTTATATTTCATACAAAGCTATATCATTTTTTTATATACACTCCACATGAGTGCTCAGGAACCATCTGAAGCTGGTCATAATTTCTTTTTGAATCTGACTCCTGGCAGAAATCTCCAGCTCTGAATAGAAAAAAGTGAGAAGATTTACTACTTTGGTTTCCTTTTGAGGAGAGGACCTGATGCTCTCTGAGTCTATAAAACCATAGAACTGTAGACTTAATATTATAATATGAATAGTTCTGGTTTGAAAATCTGAGCCACATTCAAAGCTGCTCTAAAATACTTGATATGCACACATTTCACTACACAATTATGTATTTGAATTCCGTATTAATGCGGCACGTTATTAAAAAACACTGGAATACTGTTTGTTGCTTGGCAGCCTTAGCCTACAGTTATTGAACTACATTACATACCAATTATTGTTATTAAAAATGCATCTATAGTATTACTTTATAAATAATGAATGAAGAACATATCAGAAATTCAGATGTCATTAGTGAAATTACAAAATACGTCTACAAGACAAATATACTAATAGTAATACTAATAATCTTGGCCACTAACATGGTGTGTCTTTCAAAAACACTGTTAAAAGTACTGAAAACCTTAGGCTTTTAAAGGATTTGGGGAACATGAACCCCCCCTAAATGGCCAGGGCCCACCGGCAGGCCCAAGGTTTTATTACACACTTCTATAACCTAAGAATAGCTCAGACAGTTTGCATTGAAGTCCCTGTAGTTCCTGAATAATAAGGCTTAATATGTAATATGTCTGGGATATTAAGACATTAACAAAAATATTTTCTTGGTTATGTTTTAAAAATGATGTATAAGTTGTATCTGGAACATTGTTGCTTTTACAAATCAGTTTATGTAAATATCTATAAAGGCCCAGAAGTCATTTACAAGCATCTTTATGTTAGAAAAGAAGATATTAGTCCATAAACAACCATAACTCACACTCCTATCCATCCTGCCTTGACACGTCCATTAAGGGTGTAAGTGTGACTTGGCAGAATTTATTAAACTTAAGGCAAAAACAAACACTGCAAACAAAATATGGAGCAAATGACGCCATTCAGGAGGCTATGACATCACTTTAGATCAGCAAAGGTAGCCTGTAAGTGATTATAAATCATCATCTGATGGTTCAAATGTGTCTTACAAAGTAATGTTAGTATATTCATTAATGATGAACTCATTATTTCATGATTACTCAAGAATGAAGTAACAGCTAAAGTATGTCTTATAAACTATTGCTATTATGAAATGTTACTGATTGCTTTCCTCATTTTTAGGACATCCTGCTGTTCTGCTGGGCGCACGAGCAGGAGGAGAGACCCAGCTTCTCCAAACTGGTGGAGCTGCTGGAGAAACTCCCCAAACGCAACCGCCGCCTCTCTCATCCCGGACACTTCTGGAAATCAGCTGAGTATGTCAAATGAGCTAGGCTCTCAAAAACATTCAAAATGAAAGTCCTGGAGATGCGATTGGTGTTAAATAGGAAGCCGTTGTCGTGCACTGAGGTGCTCTAGTGAGGCACTGGTGAGAAACTTACACTGAGTTGCTGTTGGCTGCTGGATTGTACACGTACACTGCTGTATACATAAAGCGGTTTCGCTGACACATCGATTAGCTAGCGCACCCAGAGCTCATGTTCTTCTGTTGATTATTGTTTGATCATGTATGGGAGGTTTCTTTCTTGGCTTTTCTTCTCTGTTCTCTGTTTGTTTTCCTTTAATCTGTTGAATCTGTTTCTGTTACGCCAGCTTATGAATTTCTTTGTGATTAATTTCTCAATGTTATTTTTTGATGAAAATTTCTTCTTTTTTTTCAACCACATGCCATGTCATTCTGTATTGAGTGCATTTACAATGCATTTTTATGAACAAATGCAACTTGTTTTGATTCTGTGTGAGTTTTGTGTCTGTATTATTATTATTATTATTATTATTATTATTATTATTTTCGAAGCACATGTAGTCATGGAGTGAATGTATTTATTTTCGGATTTGAGAAATGTACTTCTTGAAGTTGTTTATTTATTTTCTTTCGGTCCAGTCACTGTCATTCTGTCTGTCGTGGATTTCCAGGAGTGCGTGTTGTTGGCATTCGTGCTGTCCTTCCAGTCGCAAAGCTTTACTTCTCTTTATTTCAGAAGCCAGAAGAGAATGTGGACCCTTCCTCACCCTTCTCATTGCAGAGTACGAAGCCATCCCTCGTACTTTTAGTTGCTTAATTATTTCCGCCTGCGTTCAAATGTCGGCAACGGCCGGCTCACCCACAGTTTTGCTGTAGACGTTCCGCTTGTAAATGTGGTTAATGACACTTGAATTGTATACTTAACTGTGACGAACCTGAGAACTAGCTGGAGTTAATGCTGTTTCTGAGCCCGCAAGGAGACGGAGAGTTAATCAGACCTTTTTTTTTTTCTTACGGAAAAATACGTACGAATGTTTTGAGACTATCTTAAAAACAGTGTTTGTACATTATCGTCTACCTGCACTAGCGAGAACATGCTATGTAGTACACTTCATAATCGCCATCTGTAAATTACACAGCACCTGTGAGTGTTGCATGCAAGTGATTGCGGAAATTTCAAAGGAATTTAATATTTCGTCGTTCGAACCGGTTATGAAGGTGACGTTAGCTACATATGGCTTAAAAAGAAGTGCTGCAGAACTGCTTTGGCCATCGCAGTGCCATACTCACTGGCTGTAGACAATCTGTTCACTCTATTCACAGCCGCTCTGTATAGCTCATAACCAGTTCCAGTGTCCGAACCGCTTATAGATCTATTGCTGCTGGGTTTTTTTGGACGTACTCGAGTCTATTTTTGGGATCAGATATTGTTTTGTGGATCATTTCTATTTGTACAGCTCACACCTTTAAAATGCATGAGAGGACCCATGAGGGATACCTGTCCATGTTAACTGAACCTCAGAACCACATAAAGTAGGGAATTTATAGTGTTGAAATCCAATGTCATCACGCATATACAGATATCTTTAAAAGTCATTGAAAATAACATTTTCAGGCCGCATTCAATTCTGTAGTATTATAGATGTCTTAGACAATGACTGTGCTATTACTTTATATCATATTCTTTTGGATGAGAAATGTGTGGAACCTGATTCCATCTTGGAAAGGAAAATGGGAGGAATTGGAGGAGAAGCTCGTTAGCAATCATTTCCATCAGCAGCATCAGTGCCATGGACCCATAGCTGTAAATTAATTTTCCCTCATCGAGACATTTGGGTGTACGCCAAATCTGTCCCATGATGAATGTATGAATTGTGCCGGGTGTGTCTTTTCTTTTCTTTCTCTCTCTTATTTCTCTCTTTTACATGGTCTTTTGGACTTTAATTATGAATTCATGCTTTTGTTCCATTGTTTTTTTTTTTTTAAACTCTGTGCACATTATTGCTAGTTTTGTTCAACTTTCTCCATGACTGAGTTTCTGTACTGTAGGTTGTAGGTGTACAAATGCTTGTATTTACAGATGCCTTATGGTTCACAGCTTAGTGACTGCTAGACTCATCACAAGCTCTTTCTTTGCACTCATCCTTTATGAAATACGACAATAAAAAAATGTTCATTTTGGAATTTTATTATGTTTTTAGTCATTTCTTTTATCCTTCCCTTTCCCCTTTGTTTCCCCATGTTTGCCATTTTTTGTTGAAAGGTACCGATATGTGTACTGATATATTACATTGTTTCTACATTAATGGTCTACTTGTTGTGTAACACCAAAATTAGTCCAGTCTACTTATCTGATAATGGGTTCAGTCCATTTGTTGTGTATTATCAGTTTGTCCAGCCTACGTTTTGTACCATCACAACTGGTCCAGTCTGCTTGTCCCATAATATCACATTTGGTCCAGTCTACTTGTCGCACAGTATCACGATTGGTCCAATCTGCTTGTCAGATAGTATCACAAAGGGGTTCAGTCCATTTGTCACATATCACAATGTGTTCAGTCCCTTTGTTGCATAACATCACAATTGGTCCAGTCTGCTTGTCGAATATCACAAATGGTCGAGTCTACTTGTCACATAATATTACAACTGGTCCAGTCTACTTGTCACATAGCATCACAATAGGTCCAGTCTGCTTGTCCCATAATATCACATTTGGTCCAGTCTACTTGTCGCACAGTATCACGATTGGTCCAATCTGCTTGTCAGATAGTATCACAAAGGGGTTCAGTCCATTTGTCACATATCACAATGTGTTCAGTCCCTTTGTTGCATAACATCACAATTGGTCCAGTCTGCTTGTCGAATATCACAAATGGTCGAGTCTACTTGTCACATAATATTACAACTGGTCCAGTCTACTTGTTGGATAATATCACAATTGGTCCAGTCCATTTGTTGCATAGTATGACAATAGGTCCAGTCTACTTGTTGTGTAATATCACTATTGGTCAAGTCTACTTGCCGTGTAGTATCACAATAGGCCCAGTTTACTTATCGGATAATATCACAATTGGTCCAGTGTACTTGTTGGATAGTATCAAAACTGGTCCAGTCTTACTTGTTACATAATATCACAGTTGATCCAACCTACTTGTAATGCAACACAATAGTTGGTCTAGTCTACTTGTTGTGTAATATCACAGTGGGTTCAGTCCATTTGTTGTGTAATATTTCAGTTAGTCCAGTCTACTTATCAAATAATTACACAGTTGGTCCAGTCTGCTTGTTGCATAACATCAACACTGATCTAGACCAGTTTGTTATGTAGCTTCACAAGTGATCCAGGCTACTTATCGCACAACACCACAGTTGGTATAGTCTACTTGTTCCTAATATCACAATGGGTTCACTCCATTTATTGTGTTATCAGTCCAGTCTATGTGGTATAACATCACTGGTTCAGTGTACTTGTCGAATAGTATCACAATAGGTTCAGTCTGCTTGTCTCATAATGCCACATTTGGTCCAGCATACTTGTCGCACAGTATCACAATTGGTCCCGTCTAATTGTCGTATAATCACAATGGGTTCAGTCTGTTTGTCACATATCAGAGTGGATTCAGTCCCTTTGTTATAGCACATCACAATTGGTCCAGTCTATTTGTCACATAATATCACAATGGGTCTTAGTATGTCATAAATTTGGGATTTTAAGGGGTTAAGGTAGACCTGCTTTACTTCGGAATATAGGACTGAAAGACAAGGAGGAGATAGGAAATTTTACATTAGCCTCAATGGAATAAACAAATGCACTTATGGGCGGAGTATGGATAGGTTCATTTGGATCTGTGCCATCAGCCACTACACTGTGTCTTATATTGTAGGTTAAAAATGACTAATTTGCAAGTCCTACGTGACTGTTCGTCCACCAGGACATGATAATCCTTGTACACTGTTATGTCTGTGAACTCATCTCGTTCATTGAAGTCCTCTTACATCATGTTAAAAGCGGGACATGAACAGCAACCACTCAGGCCACACTGTCATACTGTAATGTAAAGAGCTTACACTAACAGATCCAAACTATAACTGCTTACCTGATCCTACTCCAACACCTGTGTTTAGTTCTCCAGTGACACTGTTTCTTTGTTTTAATATTACCTCTTAGATGTTATAAAAATGGGGTAAACGTCCGCCTTAAGGCAGGGCAAGGAAAGGAAAGGCAAGTTTATTTCTATAGCACCTTTCATACACTGCTGTCATTGAAAAATGTAGTTGTTTAAAAAAGTAAACATGAATAGAAAAACATAATAGAAAACAACATTAAAACATAATTAAAAGATGATTAATACAAATATAAAGGATTAAGAACACCACTCATTTACTTGAAAGCTAAACCATATATGTACAAAATTTAAAACCATTTTTTCCAACTGTGGAATTAGACCTCTGCATTTAACCCATCTGTGCAGTGAACACACACACTAGGGGCCAGTGAGCACACTTGCCTGGAGTGTTGAGCAGCCCTATCCACAGTGCCCAGGGAGCAATTGGGGGTTAGGTGCCTTGCTCAAGTGCAATTCAGTCATGGATTGTCAGCCGAGGGAATCAAACCGGTGACCTTTCAGTCACAGGGCTGGTTCCCTAACCTTCAGCCCATGACTGCCACAAGCACAGTACAGAATAATGTTGCACACACCTACACGGAGTTAGGATAAATACACTGGAATAGCGGTCATTTTGTTTACACACTACAAAATGTCAAACTTTTAAAGGGTCATCTTGCCTCACTGGTAGCTAGTGAGTGAAACTCTGGTCAACAAGTTTGTGGTTTTCTGATGAAAATCTAACTAAATATTTTGGGGGCAAAATGATGCATTAGGCCTTTGGGGCTTCAAACTCTCTCCACCCTCCCCGATTTTTATATACTTTAGAAAATGCATGGATCTCAATTTTCCAGTGATGCAAAACTAGACCAACTGACCAAGGAAACAGGAATGCAGTCGTTTAGATAAAACTTCAGAAGTATTTAAAGTACAGCCATTCGGTAAATGTGTTTGGCTCATTATTTCATCAGGAGAAGAAATGAGAAAGAGGGGCAGTGTCTTACCCTGAGAGGCATCTTCCCACAAGTTAGCCTGCTATTTAAGTATAATTACATACACTATTTACATAATTATGTAAGGAATTACATCTACATTCAATATACATGCTGGGTCATCAGCTTTACGTCTGCACAGGTGATCTTTTTGATAAGAAACGAGTAAGTAACAAAACAAAAAAGCGTATTTTTTACCTTTTCTTTCCACAAAACAAGACTATGCACACAGTTATAACTTTATATTGAAATCAAATAGCAATAACATATCTTAGTAACATAATATAATTTACATAAAAGCACAAGATACTATATTATTGTGGGTTAATTTGAAACAATAGCAGTATGCTGGAGTGAGAATCTTCTCATTTAGCTACAGCAGCAGCATCAACACGAATAAGGCAAGCAAGTCAAACATTTGGGCCAAATGCTGACTCACAGCTGAAAGAGGCAGGGTGCTCTTTTTTTCTCTCACCGCCGGTATCATCACTCACTCCTGTTCAATTACGCTGGAGGGGCTGATGGCCTGATAACCCCAAGGGTTAAAGGTCTCAGTGCACAGGGCTAAACTCACTAATTGGTACCTCGTCTGGCCCTCGTTACATTCACTATTTCAGCAGGGGAGGATTTAAATTAGAGAGCGATTGATAAGCCGTTCAGAGCAAGGCACTGGAGATGCAGCTGGTTGGGTGGTGCATTTCATTAGAGCAAGTCAATGCAAGTGTTTTGAAAACAATCATAACATAAATAAAATGTATTGGAACAAAGGTCACTATTTTAACACATAAATGATGTTCAGCGGGTTTTTTTTTGTTCCTAACAAGCAGAGAGGTGCATTACCAATGTTACAGAACAATTCATTTAAAAATTAAACATTTAGTAGGGTTCTTGATCTGCACTCTTAAAAATAAAGGCTCCAAATGAGTTATTTAAGTTGATGCCATAAAAACACCTTTGATTCCCTAATCTTTTGAGTTTTTATACGTTATGCTGTATTGACTTGTGGAGACATTATAGAAGTTATTGAGAATAAACTAGACAGAGTTGTGCACTTTGAGGAGAAAGTTAGATTTACTTGAAGACGTCTTCATACAGAGATGTTCACAGGTCACCGGTTGGTTCCTCCCCCCACAGAAAAGAAAGAACCAATACCAATTGTACAGGGTGTAGTAAAATAGTCATAAATTTAAAAAATAAAAGTTTTATTCATTTCTGGATTATCTAAAAATCGCAGAATTCCCCTTTAAGTGGTTGGTTGATTAAGAGAATACCAGCTGAGAAAGTCGGTAGTGGGACGTTACATTGCTCCCCCCTTCGCATCCCAAAAACACACAATGTGGGTTAGCGTTCTCGGCCACGCATGTCGCCAATTTAACGCATCTCCAGCTTCTGAGCCCCCTTGTATCAGCCTCGTCTTTGGTCCTTCCCGCGCTAGCTCTGGCCCCTTGCCAGCCTCAGTGTCCGGCCTCCTCTTGAGAGCCACTGTCCAGGTAACTTCATCTGCAGGCTCTCATGGCCAGCTGCCATCCTCTAGCCAGGCTATGCCATTGAGCCTTGTTGCAATTCTGCAATCCCGTTCCTTGCTGCCCATATTTGCTGTGCTGCTCATTTCTTGCTGTCTTTGATTGGGCTCAGCCTCCTCCACCGTTTCACTTCTGGGTAATCTGTTAGGGGACAATCCTACTTCTGACACCAATGTGGTATCAACATAGATGAAGACGACTTTGAATCTATAACACTTTGACATAACACTTTGAATCTCTTTTATGAACAAAGTAGCGGAGGAGGGGGTCTGCTGCTCAGCACCTTCTAGATGGCTGGGACAGTGGGTAAGGTCACCCACAGTCATGCATCACAACCTGATGGTAGACACCCAGACCCACTAACCAGCTCCACAGCCCAGCACATAAGCACACTTGGAACACATAAATGCACTAATAATGCCAATAGCGCATCTATTACATTTTACAGTCTCTCTTACTTCGTGTTCAGTGTTATCTCAGGGTGCTCTGCATTTGCCCCTCCGCATGACCATTCCTCCTGCGTGTCCAAGGCCAAACTAGCCAGCAGCAGGATGCTGCAATACTAACTTTCAATCTAATCTGTCTTTCCTTGGTACTGCATCTGCAATATACAGTCAATTACCATTTACAATATTTTTACACATTTCTGTACTGTACAGAAAACCTGCTGACTGGAAAAACATGCTTATAATAGAAGCCATGCTAATAATGTCCAGCTGCTTAATTCCATAAGTGTTCTGTTCCATTAGTCAGTTTTTAATTATCTAGATTATTGTCTTGTCATTTGACTTTAGAACACAGAAGAAACAGACAGAGAATAGACTGAAAAGAACAGTTCACTGAAAGTTTCTATAGGAAACCAAAAGTTACTCTTCTGTGGCATCACCCTGAAGAACCGTATTGGACCATTCATTTTTAAGAGTGTAGAGGGTGGTTTTTATTGTTTTATTGTTTACTATGTGACATGTTTTCGATGTGTGAATCTTTAGAGCGATAGAAGCTCACACAGGAGACCAAGCATATAAAGGATAATAAAATACCACTCGATTGTCAATCAAAAGTGTGAGTATTTAATAGACACTGATCCAGGCAGGGAGTTGAGTGGTGCTGGGAACCAGAGTTGGGCCATTAGGCCTCATTTCAATTAACCACTGACATTTCAGCTGTTCAGATACAAGTGTATCCTTCCCTCTTCAAATCTCTCATGACTAGGAGGGATCTGGAGCTGGAAGGAGCTAAGAAAGAGGAAATAAGAACAGATGAGGAACCCATCATACGTCAGATTGAGAGACAAGTTGACAAATAAGGTTATAGCTACAAATGAGGTTAAATATTATGCGTCTTTATGCAGTGACTCTGAAAGGATTATTGCTGTTGAAATCTAGAATATGTTCTTTTATACTCTCAACACACGCTCAGGATGCTAAACTGTGATTCTGCCTGTTTGGGGCACTTCCATCCTAAAGTTATTGCAAAGAAAAATGTATTTTTTCCTGAGGGGAGCCACCAATGTCCCCACAATGTCAAAGTGTTCAAAATCTCCATCATCCTGGAAACACTGGTCCTCATAAAGAACTAAACACACACATACATATGCACACATTTTTAACCTCTGAGGACATTTTATTTTGCTCACCAGAAAGTTGAGAGAACAAAATTTTTAAGGTATAACTTTTTTAATTATTATAAATAAAACATTAAATATTTATGACATTAATATAATGTTTTTAACTATTTGCATTTCTGAAGTATTTTAATAGTCAGAGAACGCCCTTCATTTAGCAAATTTCCAGTCAAAACTGCCATGTACAAATAATTCATTTTTCAGGAGAGTTTTTCGAAACCAAACTTAAAAAATGATTAAACGCTACAGAGAAAATGGACCCCTAAAAACCACCTGCAAACCGAAACTGTCCCCATTAAATAAACAGCACTTAAAGCTTTCATCTTTGAGAGAGAGGAGAAAATCAAGCTCCACTCTTACTTCAGATCTGAAAACATGCACGGGTGCATTTGTCCATCCTTCCGCTGTGAGAAGACGACTCAGTGCTACGAGTCTAAAGGATGTGTAGCTGTTATTGAAAAAAGGAAACAGACAAAAAAGAAGACATTTTGCACTAGAACACAGAAAAAGGACATGTGAGATGTGTAGTTAGGTTTTATGGACTGATAAGCCTAAATGTGTTTGGGATTACTTTGGTCATAAAAGCAGAAAATTCAACGTCTAAGTCTGAACTTTGCAGGTATGGAAAAGTATCCCTGCAGATTTATTTGAGAAACTGAAAGCAAGTCTACTGAAAAGAATTGAAGCTGTAATATAGGCAAGGTAAATACTGACACACTAACAACTAATATTTTTATAGCATATTGTTTTACATGATTATTTTAGGTTATTTGTTTACAGCAGTTATTCTCTTATTCAAGCAAGGACTCTTATTGTGAAGGCAGGGCTAGTTGCCGAGCTGTGCCTCTGCATTAGAACAGGAAGAACTGTAGCAGTCGAGCGATGGAAGTGAGAGCAGACATGAGCTGAGGGTGGAATGAGCTGTTAGCCAGAAACTTTGTTTATATGGCAGACTACAGCTTTTAATAAAGCACAATGACTTGTGCTACATAAAATGCTGCATTACATTTAGTTGTTGAGTCTCCTGTGTAATTGTTGTGAAATATGTGTTTTATGGCACTGAAATATGAACAACAATTGCTTACTGGCCATTGACTGGAAGTGGTCTGGAGTGGTCTCTGACGTTCGCACACTCTTGGCGCACATACAGACCACAACCGACAGCTGTGTTTTTGCTTGAGTCGATTGTCTGATGTTTCAAACATCATCTTTTGTTGAACTCTTTTATTATCCCAATCTCAACATCTCTTTTCCTTCCATATTTAATTTCTCATACATTCTGTCTGTGTCTTACTGAGCAGGACAGGACAGATCAGGTTGTGAAGGTAAACTCAATTTATAATAAGAGTTTGGTGACACTTTATTTTGAGTGGTCCTTTTTAAATGAAACAAACACTCAACAGACTCTCAGTAACATGTCAAAAACATGTTAGGATTAGGGTTAGGATTAGGTTTTGGGTTGAGGTTAAGGTTAGGGTAAGGATTAGGGTTAGGCTTAGATTTTAGGTTGAGGTTAAGGTTAGGGATAGGATTAGGGCCAGGGTTAGGATTAGGATTAGGTTAAAGTTAGGGTTAGATTAGGTTTTGGGTTGAGGTTAAAGTTAGGGTTAAGATTAGGGCAAGGGTTAGGATTAGGATTAGGTTTTAGATTGAGGTTAAGGTTAGGGTTAGAATTAGGGCAAGGGTTAGGATTAGGATTAGGTTTTAGGTTGAGGTTAAGATTAGGGCAA